>NC_045441.1:120642985-120663042 GCF_002776525.5 Piliocolobus tephrosceles | reverse complement strand
TTTTTTTGAGACAGAGTCTTGCTCTGTCGCCCAGGCTGAAGTGCAGTAGCCGGATCTCAGCTCACTGCAAGCTCCGCCTCCCGGGTTTACGCCATTCTCCTGCCTCAGCCTCCCAAGTAGCTGGGACTACAAGCGCCCACCACCTCGCCTGGCTAGTTTTTTGTATTTTTTTTTTTAGTAGAGACGGGGGTTTCACCGTGTTAGCCAGGATGGTCTCGATCTCCTGACCTCGTGATCCGCCCTTCTCGGCCTCCCAAAGTGCTGGGATTACAGGCTTGAGCCACCGCGCCCGGCCAATAATCCATTTTATTTCTATTCTAATTGGCGTAAATATAAAATAGTCTGACAGAAAATGAATAAGAACAAGAACCAGGAACTCTAAATAGGCATAAAACCTTATGAAAAGTACTTCTTGTTTATAAATAGTAAATCAAATTTTTCATTATTAAAATTAGCATACAATCTGAATTTGCTCCTTATCCAAATTCACCAGTGTTACAAAGGTGACTTTGTTTTTGAAAAATAGAGACAAGATTCTGCTATGTTACCCAGGTTAATCTTGCACTCTCGGGCTCAAGATGATCGTCCCACCTCAGCCTCCAAAAGTGTTGAGATTACAAGCATAAGTCATTGCACCTGGCTAGAAGATTACATTTTTAAGGCAGTCAATATTAATAATGGTACCCTGAATGGAGCATTACTGCTTTACTATGCTAAATGTCTTCCAGAATTATTTAATTCTCTCAGCAATTTGAGGCAAGTACTCCCATTACCTTCATTTTAGAGATAAAGAAACTGATAATTAGAAAGTTTAAGTAACTTGCTCAAGATCACTTTTAAGAGATCCTGACTCTTAACCACCATCTCACATTCCAATATCCTAATCACTAGGCTATACAACCTTCCCTCAGACAAGACAGGAAACAACATCCCACAGGAATTTTCCCTGCTTGTATTTTTCTCTTTTTGTGTTTGTATTGTTCTCAGTACATCTGAGGTTTGTTTCGAATCCAAATAAACTATTCCTGACAAAATATATTAGTTGGCAGTGAACAGGACAGAGTCAAAAGAAAGGAAAGGAGTTAAGCTGAAGGTAAAATATTTGCTGACACCACCCTAATTAATATATTTAAATTGTTGCCAAGAAATTCTTGTTCTAAAGGCTAAAAATAAGTCAGTTAGATACAATTCAGTGCTATCCATTAATAAATAAAAATAATGGGCCTGGGCTGTGGTATCAGACATAAGGCACACAATCATTCAAACAGAATATATGCCAGACCCCCAATTCATGCATTGAAATTCTATCCATTTCATATGTTAGAATTCAGAAGAGGATGAACTTTCCAAATTAATGCTTACACCTAGGTTCTCCAGCTCACAGAGTGGGGACTTCTATAGCCTAAGGACTTCAACTCGAGTGTATGAATAGTGGTAAATCATTATCTAAATTCTTAGGAGAACCTTCTGGAGTCACGTTCATAGCAGTTTGCTCAGTCTAGTCCTGAGGAATCCTACATATTCTGGAGTTAGAACTTAGGACTGGAGTTGCCTTGATCAGTGGAGAAGCCTCAATCACTCGCTATGGATAAAGGGCAAGACCTCAAGAACACCTCTATTTTTTCCTCCCAGTGAAAAGCACCAGAATTATACATACTCTTTTTTCTTTGAGGTACTTTCACTTTTAAGAGATAAAAGGTCAAATAATGAAGAAACTAAATTGATATCCCAAAGTGTTAATTTATTCCAAATAGAAAAAATAGTATTTATATTACATACAATAGAAAATTTCAATACTATTCCTCAACTCTAAGGCAAATAATAACTGCACCAGCATCAATGGGATTAATATGCAATCACTGACCAGAGGAAAGCTGGGAATTTCCATACTTCAAGAATATTATCTTGCTAAAAAAATGAAGCTACTACTAAGTTATCCTGATGAAAATACCCTTGAAAATTCACCCAAGTAAAGGTCTGGGTTCTGCAGACTACCCACTTTACTACAGTCTTGGATTTTTTTTTTTTTTTTTTTTTTTTAGATGGAGTCTTGCTCTGTTGCCCAGGCTGGAGTGCAATGACATGATCTTGGCTCAATGCAACCTCCCTCTCCTGGGCTCAAGCGATTCTTCTGCCTCAGCCTCCCGAGTAGTTGGGATTACAGGCATGAACCACCGTGCCTAGCTGATTTTTTTTTATTTTTTATTTTTAAAGACAGAGGTTTCTCTCTGTCACCTAGGCTGGAGTGCAGCGGCATGATCTTGGCTGACTGCAGCCTCTACCTCCTGCACTCAAGTGATCCTCCCATCTCAACCTCCTGGGTAACTAGGGCTATGGAAGCACACTACTACACCTGGCTAATTTTTTAATTTTTTTTGTAGAGATGAGGTCTCACTATATTGCGCAGGCTTGGCTCAGACTCCTGGTGGGCTCAAGCATCAGCATCCCAAAGTGCTATGATTACAGGTGTGAGCCACTGTGCCCGGCCTACAGTCTAGTTAATAATTCATTAATACTAAATGACAGTATTACTAAATGAAGACTAAAGTGTCTGAGAAAAACTTGAGTTTCAACTAGAAGTTATCTTGAACAATTAAGATAACAAAATTCCCATTTTTAGGAAAGAGATAATCTATCTTCTGTGCTCCCAAAACATTGCCTACCCCATAGCTATTCTTCTGGTGACACACAATTCCATAAAGAACAAACTGAGAAGAAAAACTATTTAATCAACAAGTATTATCTCATAGTATGTATCAGTAATACAGCCTACATTCCAAGGCAGTGCTATACAAATTATTTTGACTGTGTTTCTATTGCTATCTGTTTGCATACTAACACAGCAATTGGTATAATAGTCATTGCAAACTGAACCGATAAATGATACCTGAAAGTAACTTTGTAGCAGGTTATCAGAAATTTTGCCTGATACCCTGAAACTTCATTTGCTCATCTATTTGTTTGAAACATCTCACCTGATGTTTCATGTAAAAGAAACCGAGATCCAACCTTCCAAATGCTAGGGCATCTAGCTGGATAAATTATACTGCAATACTTACCTAGAGCTGTAAAATCTGAACCAGATTTGAATAGAGCTGATGCCAGGAGCTGAAACTGTTTAAGAAAGAAAAAAAAAAAAGAAGAAGCAAATTAGCTGGCTAAGTGTGCTGAAGGAAAATAGCCTTCTATAACTTTGACCATTTATCAGTAACTACATATTTCAGAATATGTGTGACATAGGTCTATTCACCAAATAGTGGCAAGAAGAACACATTCAGATTACAGAATACAATGACTTTTCTATCAGGCTGCTATTATCATTTTCCAAAATACTGGGCCATTTCCTGGAATTATTTTATTTTTAAAATGTATTAAAGTATGTATTTATTAAGGAACAACAGCACAATAAAATAAAAAAGATAATTGTCATTTGAATCTAACACATATGATCAGATTGGTGCCCTGGGCCCTGTTACCGAATTTTTAGCATATACACATTCTCATCTCAAAATAAACGTAAGCCACTGTAAAATACCTGATGTCTCAGCTGTGTAAATCAAAATCTGAGAAAAAAAGCATGTATAGACCATTTCTAAATTACAACTTAGCTTGAGATTCCACAATTATATATAATCATGTTGTTAAAACCCAAAGGCCTTTTTTCATGGATATAATGTTGTAAATGATGCTTAGATTTCCAGGCTGTCAAAGTTAGTTTAAAACAGACAATGTAATTTAACAATGAAGAAATAGAGTAAGACAAACTATTGCAACATTAGCAATTTAACAAATAGGCACAAAATAAAAAATCTGGAGAACTATTTATATTTATCTTGAATGAGAATGCAGGAAAAGAGGCAAACTAAAGGAATGAATTAAAGCAGACAAACTCCTCAATGGAGTTACTTGGCACTTCCCAAGACCTGGGCAGTTAATATCACCAATTCCTCAGGATATATTTCACATCTATGTTTGTGGTCTTTAACATTTCAGGTATTAAATCATACCAACATTTGTAAGCCCTGATGAATGGTCCTTTGAAGATCAGAAATTGTACAAATATTCCATAGGTATTCATCTAAGCAAGAGTTATGAAAATGGGGGGTAAAAAGAAAAATTTAAAAATGCATAGAAGTTCTTTACATATTCTGGGTATCAGTCCTCTGTCAGATATATCTACTGCAAGGATTGTTTAGTCTGTGGCTTGTCTATTTATTTATTTATTTTTTGAGGCAGGGTCTCACTCTGTCACCCAGGTGGGAGTGCAGTGGCGTGATCATGACTCACTGCAGCCTTGACCTCTTGGGCTCAAGCAATCCTTCTGCCTCATTTTTTGATTTTTTTTTTTTTTTTTTTTGGTAGAGACGAGGTCTCACATGTTGCCCAGGCTGGTTTCAAACTCCTGGTATCAAGCAATTCTTCCTCCTAGGCCTCCTCAAGTGCTGGGATTACTGGTGTGAGCTACTGAATCTGGCAATATCTATTTATGTTTTTAATAGTCCTTTAATGAGTAGAAATTTTAACTCTTTTGAAGTCCAATTTATCAAGATTTTTCTTCAACAATTACTGCCTTTAGTTCATGTCCAAGAAATCTTTGCCTGTCCCAATGTTGTGAAGATAATCTCCTGTTTTCTTCTCAAAGCCTTACTCTTCTGGATTTTATATTTAGATCTGTAAGCCATCTTAAATTAATGTTTCAGTAAAGAGTGAGAAAGGTTTGAGATATCCAGTTATTCAGTAGCATTTGTTAAAAACTTTCTTTTCGGCCGGGCGCGGTGGCTCAAGCCTGTAATCCCAGCACTTTGGGAGGCTGAGACGGGCGGATCACGAGGTCAGGACATCGAGACCATCCTGGCTAACACGGTGAAACCCCGTCTCTACTAAAAAAAATACAAAAAACTAGCCAGGCGAGGTGGTGGGCGCCTGTAGTCCCAGCTACTCGGGAGGCTGAGGCAGGAGAATGGCGTAAACCCGGGAGGCGGAGCTTGCAGTGAGCTGAGATCCGGCCACTGCACTCCAGCCCGGGCGAGAGAGCGAGACTCTGTCTCAAAAAAAAAAAAAAAAAAACTTTCTTTTCCCCGTTGGACTTGGCACCCTGGTCAAAAAACAACTGACCACATATGTATGGGTCTACTTCTGGACTCTATTCTGTTGTATTGATCTATTTATCTATCCTTAAGCCAGTAGCACAC
The DNA here is from genome assembly GCF_002776525.5 of Piliocolobus tephrosceles. Classification (NCBI taxonomy): domain Eukaryota; kingdom Metazoa; phylum Chordata; class Mammalia; order Primates; family Cercopithecidae; genus Piliocolobus; species Piliocolobus tephrosceles. The sequence continues at coordinate 120,657,850 of NC_045441.1, read as the reverse complement.
TGTCTTGATTACTGGGGCTTTAGGTAGAGTCCTGAAATCAGATAGTATAAGGCTTCCAATTTTTTCGTTTTTCAAAATTGTTTTAGCTAGTCTCAAACCTTTGCATTTCCATGTAAATTTTACAGTGGTTTGTCTATTTCCTCAATGACAACAACAACAAAAACCAAATTTACACTACATTAAAATAAATGCCAATTTGGGGAAAATGGGCAGCTTTAAACAATTTTTATCATTTCAATCCATAAATATATCTCTTCATTTATCAAGGTCTTTTTTAATTTCTTACAACAGACTCATTCTACCCATTTGATATTTCTGTTGCTAATACAAACTATGCTTTTCATTTTCTAATTGTTCTCTGCTAGTATAAAAATAATTGCTAATAATAACTTTCATTTTTTCTCCTGACCTTGTATTTTTGTCATCTTGCTAAATTCACTTGTCCTAGTATATTGTTTTGTAGACACCATGGGGTTTTGAATGTACATAATCATGTTACCTACAAATGCAAGCAAATTTACTTTATCCTATCCAATCTATATGCTTTTTATTACTTTTTCTTTATTACACTAGCTAGTGTAATTCTGGTAGAATGTTGAATAGAGAGGCTGATAATAATTTCCTTGTCACAATCTTAGGGTAAAGGGTTTAATGTTTACCAATTAAGAATAGTCCCAGCTGTTATGTTTTTCACAGGTGTCCTTTAGGAATTTAGATTCAAAAAAGTTTCTTTTTATTCCTAGTTTGCTAAGAATTTTTATTCTGAATGAGTCTGAATTTTGTTAGATGCTTTTCTTCACTTACTAAGATGATCTATGGTTTTCCTCCTTCAGTTAACATGGTCAATTACACTGAATTTTTGTTTCAAATGTTAAACTAGCCATATATTCCTAGAATAAACCACTACTTAGTCATAGTACACTAACTTTTCAATATATTCCTAATTAACTAAAATTTTTGTAAGAATTTTATATTTATGTTCATGAAAAATATTGGTCCATGATTTTCTTCGCTTGTAATGTCTCTCTTGGGATTTTATCTTATTGTAATTTATTCTGAGATAGGATCCCACTTTATCGCCAAAGTTCAGCATGCAGTGGTAGGATCACAGTTCACTGCAGCCTCAACCTCCCTGAACTCAGGTGATCCTCCAACCTCAGCCTTCAGAGGAGCTGGGACTACAGGCATGCACCACCACACGCAGCTAATTTTTGGTATGTTTTTGTAGAGACAGGTTTTTGCCATGTTGCCCAAGCTGGTCTCGAACTCATAGGCTCAGGGGATCCACCCCTCAGCCTCCCAAAATGTTGGGATTACAAGCGTGAGCCACCATGCCCTGCTTCTGTTGGGATTTTATATCAAAGTTAACCTGGCTTTATAAAAGGATTAAAGAAGTATCACCCTCCTCTAATTTCTGAGAGTCTATGTAAAATTGTATTTTTTTCTTCCTTCTTTAAATGGTTGATAAAATTTACTGCTATTACGGGCCTAGAGTTTTTTTTGTTAGAAAATTTTTTATTACAAATGTAATCTCTGTAGTAAATATGGCGTTCCTTAAGATTTTCTATTTCTTCTTGTGTCAGTTTTGGTAAACTGTGTCTTTTAAAGTATTTGTCAATTTCATCAAGTTGCTGAATTTGTCGATGAAGATGTCCATACCCACTTTACTTTTAATATATGTAGGGTCTATGCTGATGCCCTCTTTTCATTTGTGATGTTGATAATGTATGTTTTCACTTTTTTTCTTGGTGATACGGTTTGGATTTGCATCACTGCCCATATCTCATGTTGAATTGGAGGAGGGATTTGGTGGGAGGTGACTGGATCACAGGGGCCGATTTTCCCCTTGCTGTTCTTCTGACAGTGAGTTCTCATGAGATCTGGTGGTTTAAACATGTGTGGCACTTCCCCCCTCATTGTCATTCTCTCTCCTGCCACCATGTGAAAAAGGTGCTTGCTTCCCCTTCACCTTCTGCCATGATTGTAAGTTTACTGAGGCCTCCCAGTCATGCTTCCTGTTAAGCCTGTGGGCCTGTGAGTCAATTAAACCTCTTTTCTTCATAAATTACCCAGTCTCAGGTGGTTCTTTACAACAGTGTGAGAACAAACTAATACACTTGGTAAGTCTTGCTCGGGGTTTATCAATTTATTTACCTTTTCAAAAGGCCAACTTTTCACTTTTAACATTTCTCCATTGTTTGTTTCCTATTTCATGAATTTCTTATTTTCTACTTATTTGGGGTTGAATTTGCTCCTCTTTTCTAACGCCTAAGGTGAAAAATAAATTTTATTGGCTCTACATATAGGATAAGGAGAAAACTATTATCTTAACAATCTGATTAAATAAGTGGAACTGTATGTACTGGCCTAAGGATTTTAACACATACCAAGTGATATTACAGACCTCTTTCCCAAACTCTGGATTTAAATATCCAACAGTCACCTCAACATCTTAAGTTAGCTGTGTCATAGATATCTCAAACTCAATATTTCCAAATTTAAACTCCTGAATGCCAGTCAGGAGTCCCCACAAACCAGCTCCCCTGAGAACATTCTCACTTCAGTTGATAGTAACCCCATCCTTCCAGTTTTTCAGGCCAAAAACTTTAGAGTCGTTTCTTTCAAACACTAGATCTAATCTATCATAAAATTCTGTTGGTTCTATCTTTAAAATATATTGAGAATCTGCTCTATTTTACTTCTCACCATTCTATCATTATTTTGGTCTACAGGAACTCCCTGTTGCCCAGGCTGGAGTGCTGTGGCATAGTCTCAGCTCACTGCAACCTCCACCTCCTGGTTCAAGCGATTCTCCTGCCTCGACCTCCCAATTAGCTGGGATTACAGGCACCTGCCACCATGCCCAGCTAATTTTTTGTATTTTTAGTAGAGATGGGGTTTGACCATGTTGGCCAAGCTGGTCTTGAACTCCTGACCTCAGGTGATCCGCCCACCTCAGCCTCCCAAAGTGCTAGGATTATAGGCTGAACCACTGTGCCCGGTCCAATACTTACTCAATTCTAATGTGCTATATAATTTGCTTCTTTAATGTTTACTGTCTTTCTCTACTAAGATGTAAGCACCTCCTGGGCAGGGATCTTGTTTGGTTTGCTGATATAGCTCCTCTGCCTAGAATGCCTGACCTATTATCGGGAATCGATACACATCTGTTAAATGAATGACACCAGTACTCTGGAAACTCCACAGAAGTGTAATGAATACAAAATGTGTTATTGTAGCTGAAAACTTATTCTCATTCCTTCTCTATTACAGAATTCTTCTCTGAAAGTGGTATAATTGACTTAGGCATCCTTTCCTCAAGCCTTTTCTAGAAAAAAATATATTTTTTATAAGATTTATAATAAGTTCATCACCAATTCAGAACCCATGTTCTGAAGACTGGAGGAAGCAAAGAACATTTTTTTGTTATATAGTTGATAGTCAGTTGTCAACGTCCTGACAACAGGCACAATGATGATGATCGTAACAACTGTGAAAAAAAAAATCTAAAAAACACTTTTCGTGTTTTGAGACTTAAATGAGAAAGTCATTTAATAACATGAAATTTTTTTAAACATATAAACAGAACAAAAACAAGTTACTATAGGAAATGAAGAGCAGTAAGGCCCTTCTCAATGAGTGGAATGATTTCCTACAATGAAAGTGAAGATCTACATGCCTCACTGACAAATATCATCAGTATACACGTGAACTGTCACCAGAGGATTTCTTCCCCCAAAACGGACTGTTGGATATAAAACATTTTAAAAGGTAAATCTGTCCACACATTAAAACAAAATAATAGTATTACAGACCAGTTATTCTCAATGTCAGGAATGTTTTCTGTTTTCTGTTCTTTAAGAGCAGACAGAAGAGAATCTTAGTGTGAGGGCATTGTTTTAAAAAGTGTCTGGGGTGATTCTGATGCCAACACACACACACACACACACACACACACACACACACAACCATTTCTTTCTAACTTCTACTAGGGTTCACCAACTCTTGCTAGATTAAGCTTTTATGAAATGGAATGGAAGCTGATGGCATACAAACTCCTAAGTTGTTACTATTTTAAAAAGAAGAAAAAGAGAAACCAGCTACCAAAATTTTAAAAATGGCTCAAATGAACTTGAGATACCTCCCTGTCCTGTTTTTTTCCCATCAGTTTAACTTTAAGAACAAACTGTCTTGTTTTCTTTGGCCTAGTTGCAGCTCACATAGCTGAAATTATTTACTCTGAAATATTTTGTTTTGGCTTCAAAAAATAAGGAAAAAATGATTGTTCCCAGTTACAGCCATTTTACACAGAATATGGAGAAAGCACAAGGAAATCTATGCGTAAGTCTCAAATGTATGGCCTAACAAAATGAACATTAATGGACTCTTCACAACTAAGTACACTTATAAGTCATAAAAGATTAAATCAAATATATTCTGCCACTTGGCAAAACTACAATTATTTCTCCTATTTGCACAGTATCATGAATTGACTGAAGACTCAAGGAAAGACAATTAACTGTCCCCCTTCATGGGGGTTCTAAAGTATGTTCTGCAGACTCTCTACCTAGTGAAGGGCTGTAATCAATATCGAGAGACTCAGGACTTAATTTTATAGTATGAAACTATGGAAGAGTATCTCTTTGTTATGGTGCTGAAGACACGGAACCTCTATTGCTTGAAAGTACAATAAACCTGGAGCCTGAAAGTGATTTGACATTAAATCTGACACCTGTGTCAATGCTAAAGCATGCCGGGCACAGCTTGATACTGCTATTACAAAGCCAAAGCAAGGCAGCAGCTAACACAGAAAGAGACCTAAGGGTCAGAACTACATATAATCAGCACAAATTCTGTGAGTGGAAGGCAAATGCACTGCAGTTCAGATATTGCTAGATGAACAAGGATAGCTGGCAAAATGAAAAGATGACAAAAAGATTGTCAGATATTAGTGGAAAGAGAGCATATAAAACCACAAAAATCATTGCAGGCATATTCACACACCATGGATAAGCAAACATGTCCTTAAGGATATAAAATCTTTAGAAACAGTTGTTTCTATCCCAATGTTATGTAACAAAAAACTGAAAAGTAATCATTGGCTAACTGATTTCTCAATCTTAGCAACAAGGAATGGATGAAATTAGTAGCCTATAGACAAACTATACTGCTACAACATTCACATAACTAAATATTAAGGCACCAAGGATTCTAACTCCCACCAATCTCTCTTCATTTTCTTCCTAAGCAACAGGGAATTTTTCTTTCCTCTCTTGGGGGATCTAAACTATCAACAGAAAAGTTTATATTGAACCATTATGTAATCCTTAAGTAAAATAATCATGGGACTATGGACAGACTAAAAATTTCTATTTGCTTTCCAAAACACAAAACTAATTAAAACTTTATACCTGATAATCCTTTTCTGAATGGACCAAGGGTTTTTGGTGACTTGAATCTTATCACATGAAAACATGCCTATTCAATTTTTATTTCACCGGCTCTGTGATATTTTAAAGATTATTGATGTCATCATATTTTATTCATTTTTCCTTTACACACTCAAGAGCAAAATCATTAAATGTAAGTTAGGAAGACATTTAAAAATGCATTTTCTGAAATGTATTACCACCTTTCTTTACCTCTTTTGTCTCTTCTGGGTCCGAATGATCCACAGTTATATAAAGATCATTTTGCAAATATTTCAGAGCACTAAGGGGATCCATTTGGGCCTTTTCTTCAAACCTAGAAAATGTAAACAAGAGTAATTATCTGGAGTTATGACAAAATATCAGAAATGTCTTTCAGACCTGGAATAAAATACACTGTTACACTGCATATGACTTGTTGTTCTGGATATCTAGAAAATCTCAGTTTAGGAATCCAGAAGTAACAATACTGCCATGTAGACAGTGTAGGCGTGGAGTTCTTGGAAATGTAATGGTAATGCCAGGTGGTCACAGGCAGCTGTGGTGCTAGAGACTGGGTAGGAGCATTTCCTACTCTTCTCTTAAAACTACAAGGTAGGACTAAACCAACTACCAAACAAAGTGAATATGCTACGTATTTTACAAAACAGAACTTCAAAAAATCCCAATGTGTTTCATTCAAAATGAGTAGACATAAAAATAAAAACACTTGCTTGGATTTGTATATTTTCTAATGGAGATGTTTAACAGATACCTTGGAAACTGAAATAAACAGGGTATCTTTAAATGAGTATCATTAACACTGATTACTTTTAATGAGATTATGTCCATGTCTCAGTCAGCAAAAACAACTGCAGCAACCACTTCTCAAGCATTTGTAATATGCTAGACATTGTATCGAGTATTTTACATGTACCACTTCATCCATCCTCACAATAATGCTATGATAATGATCTATTTTATCACTGTTTATCACAAAAAACATGAAAACAGGGTGCTGTGGCTCATGCCTGTAATCCCAACACTTTGCCAGGTCAAGGTGGGTGGACGGCTTGAGCCCAGGAGTTTGAAACCAGCTTGGCCATCATGGCAAAACCCCATCTCTACAAAAATCAGCCAGGTGTGATGGCACGTGCCTATAGTCCCAGCTACTCGAGAGTCTAAGGTGGGAGGATTGCTTGAGCCTGGGGGTGCAGTTAGCCATGATCTTACCACTGCACTCCAGCCTGGATGACAGAGTGAGATCCTGTCTCCAAAAAAAAAAAAAAAAAAAAAAACCCAAAATGAAAAACTGAGGTGCAGAGAATGAATCTGGATGAGCTCTCCTAAACAACAAAAAACTGTATGTATCTATACATCTATTTGAAAAAGATAACATCTCTTTTATACCATAATTACATATAGATTTATTTCCAATAAGTTGGTATGCTTTCCAAAATATACAGACAAGGAAAAGAGGAATTTCCTTTGAGTCGGAATGGCTATGAAGAGCCTTTCACGATGGTGTTCAGGTTGATGGCATCCTCGGTGATAGGGTACCTGTACTTCAGGCAGGGGCAAAGACTAGCAAAATATTACAGGTCTTTTGTACCAGGCAGTACCCTAAGAGTGACAGCCAGGCTTACAGCCTTCAGATGAGAGTCCTTTAGGTAAAGACCATGTTACTCTACCATCTTGTCCACAACAGATTAGATTAGGCCAAGGTTTTGGCACCTATGCTTTGATTAGTAGTTTATAAAGTGGTTTGGTAGAATTCTTCCTAATAGGGACGCTCTCCCCAGGAAATGCTTTCTAAGAAGATTCTTTCTCTTGGATAATCTGAATGTGAGACATATAAGGACATGTAAAGAGCAGACAGAAATAGAGAAGGCAGTAAACAGAAGCCGTGAGATGGCAGATTCTGTCCGTCCGTCCATCTACCTATCTATCTATGCCTCTATCTATCTGTCTGTCTGTCTATCCATGCCTCTATCTATTTATCTATCTATGCTTCTATCTATCTAGGCCACGAGGTTGGGAGAAAGTCAGCAGTAGTCAGTAGAACAGGACAAGCAGATGGAGAAAGAAGCAGACAGAGGTACAAGGAAAAGCTACAGTAGCACCCAGCTACTAGAATTCTTCCAGTATCCTAAACAATTCTCCATCCGGTTTCACTGTTCAAATGCTGAGAAGGTGCCTTAATTCCCTGAATAATCTAATAATAAATTCTTTTTCAGCTGAGGTATCCAAAGCATGGCATTATCCTTTACAACCTGAAATAACCTAACCAACACACACATACAATCCCATATCCAGTAAAGAGATCAGCTTCCTGAAAGTTATGTTTTCCACCTTCATTTTCTGAGCTATTTTTGGCCAGCAAGAACTTATCACGGACTTGTGTCTGTAGCCTAGAATCGTATTTTAATCAACAGTTCTGCCCTGCTCCTAAGTGAACAGAAATTAATCCGATCATAATTTTTTTTTGTCCATTTCTACCCACAAATCATCATCAAGTTTGGAAACCTGAATGTCATATGAAAAAATAATAGTGGTATTTTGTTTATTACATCACATGACATTTGTAAGAACAAGGAGATACTTCCTTGGCACACAATATACTTCTTTCTCTCCTTCTAAATTTATATTCTAACTAAACAGAATAATTATTTTCCATTAAGAACAATAACAAAAATAAGCCAGTCTAGCAGTTAGTACAAGCTCCCATATTAAAAAAAGAAATCTGCGTAACATTTGAAAAAGGCAATTTTTGTGTTCTACCCAATTCATAGACACAAACTTCTATCTATTCTGTCTATAATGTAGCGATGTCCCTCAAATTCTTGAATTGACCTAACAGCTTGGTAGAGAAAAAGGTCTAAAATAAGCCTTTTATTGTCAGTTTGAATTGGCAGTTGACAAGATTCTCAAGATGCCCTAAGAGTCATCCCTGACTGCTCTCTTTCTCTCATAGCCATATCAAATCCATCAGGAAATTCTATTGGCACAATCTCCAAAGCTTATCCAGAATGTTAAGGTGCCTTCTTGATCTCTTGTGGAATGTCCCTTCCTCTGCCTGTCCTTCAAATGGTGGTAGTCCTCAGAGAATACCCAGCAACCCTTCACTCTTCTTGCTCACCCTCAGCAAGCTCCTTCTCCCCGTGACTCACAACTGTAATGTCAGGCCAAGTCTTTTCACCAAATGTTCAGATGGTCTCCGCTTGCATGTCTTACAGACTTCTCAAACCTAAAGTGCCCCAAACTGAACTAATCTTTTCCAACACATAAACCTGTTATTTCTGAAGAATTCCCCACCTGAGGGAAAGTACATACGAGTTTTATCCAGTTCTTCTGGAAGAAAATACAGAATGATTTTTATAAAATATAAGCCTGAATGTGTTACTCCTCTACTTAAAATCTTTCAATTTCCCCTAAGAGTAAAAGCTAAAGGCCCCTTACAAGCTGTCCCTTTCCTAGTCCCTTCAACCTCATTTCCTATCACAATCACTTCACTCATTCCACTTCCACCACACTTCTTCTCAATTCGCTCCTCAAACTATTCAGGCATTTTTTTTAACCTCAGAGCCTTGACTATTACCTGTCTAGAACATTCCCTACCCCACCAGAGAGCTACATGATTCAGTCCCTCTTGTCCCTTAAGTTTCTATTCAAATGCCATCTTCACTGTGCAGTCTATCCTGATATTCTTATTTAAAACTACATTCCCACCTCCCTCACCTGTATAAATAATAACTCAATCTGTTTCTTTTCATAGTATTTACCATCTAACATGTAATATAAATTCCTTATTATGTTTACTGTTAGTCTGCCTTCTTAAGAATGGAAACTTGAGGGCAGAGTTTTGTTCATTTTCTTCATTGATACATATGTATATATGACAGTTAAGCAGTGAGCTCTGGAATCAGAATGCTCAGGCTCAAGTCCTGGCTCTGCCACATAATATACACGGTCTAGCATAAAGTAATTGCCAGGCTGGTCTTGAACTCCTGGCCTTAGGCAATCCTCTTACTTCTGCCTCCCAAAGTGCTGGGATTATAAGCATGAGCCACTGCACCTGACCCTAAAGCAAATTTTTATTACCATGTAACACTACAGTAACCAAAAGGACAGAAACCCTTTTCTGCATTTTTTAGTAATTTATTACCTTCTAGGCTAAAAACCAAACATGACTCAGGGTGGGGGAGGGTGTGTGTGTGTGAATGTATATGTATATATGAAAATGCTTGATTAAATGATTTTGCAATTAAATAATAAAGGTGATATAAAGCCACAAGCCTATTTTGAAATTGTATTGTGAAACAAATTAGGAAGATATAGTATAGTCAACTATATCATCACATTCACTGTTAACAGAGTTACCAAAACCTCAGGCGCGTGCCATTAAGCTAGAACTGATCTAATTTGTAGTTAGCTTTGAGTTACTTCGATGTAGGCATGTCACCTTAACAGAAATTATTTTCCATTTTTTAACAGTTGCAAAATTTCACTTGTTCTGTTTTTATAAATTTTTAGCATCAATATCTATATTTTGTATCTTCCTTTGAAAAAGAAAAGCAAAAGTAAATAGAACAGGGCATTTACAAAATTCATGATCTTCGTAGTATTTACAGTGTCATTATTAAATGTGCCAAGAGAAAGTTCTATCTCCAAAGCTAGGTAATACCAACAGTAGCTGATAATGTTAATTAAATGTTTTCAGTGAATTATTTTCATACCTGTGTTTTCTTATGAGGTACTTGCAATGCCTCAGTAAATAATCTTTTGAAGGTCTACACAACTTCAGTGACCAGAAGTCATCTAATCTCATCTTTGGAGAGCAAGATTTTCCTGGATTCCCACCAAATAAATAATGAACCTATAATAAGCAAAATAAGCCAGATTTTAAAAAATGCATGCATACCCAAGATATTTTAGTAGCAGTGCATAATAGGTTAACTTCCTGAAGCTATTTAAATAAAAAATTAAAAATTATATTGCATTTTTACCAAAAGCTTCTCTTGATTTTTCTCGTTTCTATTTTACTTTAAAGCACCATGGCTACTTAAAAAAACTGCATGTATGCTAAAATGAGTTATGTTACCACAATTACAATGACAGTGGAAGGCAATGGAAGAAGCTAATCCATGATATTATTTGCTGAGGACAACGAATAATGGGGATGAAATTAGTCAAAATATTGATCATATAACAAATATCTTAAAAATTCTGACATAAACGCTGAGTCACTAAAAGTTAACAGTCAAGTCAACAGGTCAACTAGAAACTTTAAAAAATTTTAACATCTTAATTTTGCTTTAACTGAAATGCCAAATATTAAATGGCACATATAATTTGTGAAATAACATTAAAAACATTATTCCATAATTCAATACCAAAAATGAAATGCAAAAGGAATTTATGATTATTTCACTATTACATTAATCAGAGTTATCTGTTCCTCAGATAACTTTGGAAGATAAAACAGTGAAGAAACGGAATCACTTTCATAAGTGGTAAAAGTGAGAGTATAACTGCCTAAATTTATTGCACTTGAATGTTTTTCTGTACTTAAGCAAAAGCATTTAAATATTTAAATATTTTAATTACAATTAGTGTATAAATTTATTAAATTTAAATTAAAATATTTCCTAAAATGTTAAAAACATTTATATTCATTGGTGTTATATAATAGAGTAATTATCCCTATCCTATAGATGGAAATTCATTTACTCCTTAAATTGAGAGGTTATAAAAGAAAGGGCTTTTACTCACTCCCATGGTAGCTTTTACCTAAAGGTCTCAAAGTATATCATGTAGAATTTAACTAATCATCCGTGGCTTAACAGAAACAATTGGTCTCTGTCAGTAATTTACTATATAATCTAAGTCGGATCACTAAAGTATATGGTTAAGTTTAAGGGAGAAATAAAGAAATAACTCTCAACACTATGACACTAAAAATTCACAACACAGGACCATTTCACAAGGCTGATTTAAAAGATATATCACTAGTATATCAGGAAAATTAAGATGAAAAGACTTCTTACACAATGGGAAAATCTAAAACCAAAACCATGTTATATCATGGAACAAGGTACCTAAATGCTGACAACTGTACATCTTTTACTTGGATATTCACATTGTAGAAACAATAGGCTATGTCACGTCTCTAGAGCTATACAGTTAAGAAGCTGCCACTGACTATTTCCAAAAAAGGAAAAGTACCAAGAATTATAGACTATGTAAAAATGCTTATTCTCTTAAGGAATTTTAGGGAGAAGTGATATTGAGTGTTTAATATTCTATTGAATGTCTACTATGTATTTTTAACTTTTTACTCAAATCCAATTTAAAACAATCAGAAAGATATATTTGAGGATTAATTCAGACAGTAGGCCATGGAAAGTTTACAGGTCAATGTAGTTAGGATACCTTGTGTAGCTCATCGTATACAAGCTGATGGGCAAACCTTGGACATGGTTCTTCTTCCTGAAGACTTTTAGTTGGATTATCCTTTGCAGCTTGATCATTCTTATAGACACAAGACCTGCAAGACATTGCTTTTAAGGCATTCTACCTTAGAGAATTAGCAGCAAAGATAATACAACTGTAGCAAGTAAATTAATTGCATGTCTAATTACTAACAAAACATTTTAGAAATATGTTCGCATCAAATATTAAAGTTCTAGTTACTTGGGCTGGGCGCGGTGGCTCACACCTGTAATCCCAGCACTTTGGGAGGCTGAGGTGGGTGGATCACGAGGTCAGGGCTTCGAGACCGGCCTGACCAACATGGTGAAACCCCATCTCCACTAAAAATACAAAAATTAGCTGGGTATGGTGGCGGGCGCCTGTAATTCCAGCTACTCAGGAGACTGAGGCAGGAGAATTGCTTGAAACCAGGAGGCGGAGGTTGCAGCGAGCCGAGATTGCACCACTGCACTCCAGTCTGGGCAACAAAGCAAGATTCCATCTCAAAAAAAAAAAAAAAAAAAGGTTCTAGTTACTCATAAAACACTCTAAATTTGTTAGAACTGAGTTCTGAAGTTCTTTTCATGTCCATTAAATAGCTCATGTATCCTACTTTTTATTATGAAATACAAACAGCATACATGAAAGCTCAAACTAAAGAAAGAGATGCTATCTTGTCTATGTATGTACAATAAAAAGATGTACAGTATACATTGCTGTCATTTGACTGTAAATAAATGTCCTATTTAGAAAATAATAAATTCCTTAGCTGTAGAGCACTACTCTCCATTATGAAAGGAGAAGTTCTCTGAAGTGCTTCTGCTCTGTACAATATTCACTTATGGAGCGGTCACAGAATGTCAGAGGTGGATCCATGTTTTCCCAAAGCAAAACGTGCAGCACCAGTTCTGTGGGATGCTCTATGACACAAAAGTCATGGTTTGGAAATGCTAAGTAATACTGTCCCCTCCCTGCTATAGTCAAGCCTCTTAGTTTTATGAAAACTAAGATCTGGGAACATTAAAAAAAAGCATTGCTCTCAAGTTCACACAGAACTAGACTAGAAGAGAACAGAACCTAGACTAAAATACAGTTCTCTTGAGTCCCAGACCAGGAACCATCTACTACTTGAAAAACACAGAGGTAAAATCCATTTACTGAACATCACTGTATACACAGGTACTGATATTAATTTTTTTTCAATACTGACTTTTAAATGTACAATGTCACAAATTAACATAAGACTTTCTCTCTTCTTTTGAATAAACCAACAACCTCAAATAACTGCTACATTGGGATTGCAGCAGAGACAAGAGTTCCTTACCAACTATTCCTCACAATGTCATAAATCCAGAATGAATTTCTAACATTTTCTTCCCTCTTTTCCTTATCTTTGCTGAGTCCAGATAAGACATGTATTTCATTCAGTTCTGGATCAATAGTTGCTCTCTGTGTAAATCCTGTCATTGGAACTATAAATTAAAGAAAAAAAAAGATGAAAATATTCACTTTAGATAGTTTAGTATTTACTTTCTTAATTCTTTCTTTATTTATTTTTATTTATTTTTTTTGAGACGGAGTTTCGCTCTTGTTGCCCAAGCTGAAGGGCAGTGGCGCCATCTCGGCTCACTGCAACCTCCGTCTCCCAGGTTCTCCTGCCTCAGCTTCCCGAGTAGCTGGAACTACAGGCATGCACCACCACGGCCGGCTAATTTTGGATTTTTAGTAGCGATGGGTATCTCCATGTTGGTCAGGCTGGTCTCGAACTCCCGACCTCTGGTGATCTGCCTGCCTCGGCCTCCCAAAGTGCTGGGATTACAGGCGTGAGCCACTGTGCTTGGCCTATTTTTTTTTTTTTTTAAGAGACAGAGTTTCACTCTATTGCCCAAGCTGAAGTACACTGGCACAAACATGACTCATTGCAGGCTAGAACTCGTGGGCTCAAAGGATCCTCCTGCCTCAGCCTCCCAAGTAGCTGGGATTACAGGCACGCACCACCACACTCAGCTAATTTTTGGATTTTTTTTATAGAGATGGGGTCTTGCTATGCTGCCCAGGCTGGTTTCAAACTCCTGGCCTTAAGCAATATTTCTACCTCATCCTCCCAAAGTGCTGGTGTTACAGGCATAAGCCATCACACCCAGCCCCTACTAGTTTCTCTTGAAAATGTCAATACATCTTTATTCTGCTCTATGTGTCCACATACTTAACTTATAACACACTACATAACTTTTTAATTAAACAATAAACAATTATATATTGCCTTCTCCTTACTCTATGAGCTCTACAAGCAAAGAGGCTGTTTTGCTCACTATTTTGTTGTGTCTAGAATAGTGCCTGGAATATAACAATTACTAAACGATTTGTGGAAAGGCTAAAGGAATGTCAATTGCCAGCTACAGGGAAAAAAGAAGCAGAAAGAGGTATGCAATATAATCATTTTTACATAAGGAAGGAAAGGATATGCTTTAATTAACTGATTTATTATCTGGGACAGTTCTAATTTGATAGTAGAGATTAAATATTCAAATCTTGACCTGGGGAAAAATAGTTGACAAAAGGTAAAGCACAGGGTTGCTTAATAAGGTCAGAGTCATTTAAAATATATGTTCATAACATATAGTAACTTCCAAAAAATAAAATTTTATATTCTGGGCCAGGTACAGTGGCTCATGCATGCAATATCAGTGCTTTGGGAGGCCAAAGTGGGAGGATCACATGAGGCCATGAGCTCAAGACCAGACTGGGTAACACAGTGAGACCCTGTCTCTATAAAAATTAAAAATCAGCCAAGTGTGGTGGTGTGCACATGTAGTCCTAGCTATCAGGGAGGCTGAAGTGGGAGGATCCCTCGAGCCCAGAGTTGGAAATTGCAGTGAGCTATTATCGTGCCATTGTACTCCAGCCTGGGTGACAGAGTAAGACTCTGCCTCTAAAGCAAATAAATAAATAAATAAATAAATAAATAAATAAATAAATAAATAAA
>NC_045441.1:120626997-120642975 GCF_002776525.5 Piliocolobus tephrosceles | reverse complement strand
AAATAAATAAATAAATAAATAAATAAATAAATAAATAAATAAATAAATAAATATTCTGGGGTATAATATGCCATTTTGTTTTCCTGAGTGGCTTAAACTCCCCAAAGTTAATAATGCTGTATTTTTCTAAGAAACCTATTAAATAAATGATCATTCTGCATTATCTAATAATCTGTAAAACACTGATATGGCAAATGCCAAATTTTCTTATTTTTATTTGAAAATATTATTTGAAATACAATTTCATATATATAAAGTGCATATTATGAACTCAGCTACTTCACAACATAATTGTCATGATCTAAGACAATGTCATTGTTTTAACATTTCTTTTACCCATGAACAATTATCATATGCTCAAAAAGCTAAACAAATATCAGACTGAAGTGAAATATTTATGTCAACCTAGAATACTATACATGGCAGGAGATGCCAGCCATATTGATCTTGGTCGTCTTTATTTACTTTAGTGGGACCAAATAATCCAGTATTTATTTTTTCCCAGTCTACCTTAAATTCATGTGTCATTTTACATTCTTATTTGATAAATTTGGGACATTTTAAAGACATCCAAATGCATTCCACAGTAACTATATTACAAAATTATACACATACACACACAACATATAATTTGTATACATACATACACGATATTTGTATGTATACACAAACATATATCAACCTGATCTTAATAATAGCCTACACCCTCATGCCACAGTCTTTTGTGTATGTAAAGTCTGGTACAGTCACATGTCCATATCCCTGGGTTCTGTGTTCAAGGATTCAAACCACTACAAATTTAAAATATATATTAAAAAAATCCAAACAAAAAACAAAACCTATAAATGGCTGCATCTGTATTGAAGATGTACACATTTTTTTCTTGTCATTATTCCTTATGACAACTATTTACATAGCATTTACATTGTATCAGGTATTATAAGTAACCTAGAAATGACTTAAAGTATAGGAGGGGATGTGCATAGGTTACACCATATCACGGACTTGAGCATCTGAGGATTTTGGTATCCAAGGGAGGTCCTGGAACCAATCCCTCAAGGATGCCACAGGACAATTGCCTTTTCTTAGTAAGGCATGGTAAATTTTCAGAGGCGATGTGCTCAGGTTCTGACCTCTGTTTCTCAGATAACTTTGGAAGATAAAACAGTGAAGAACTGGAATTACTTTCATAAGTGGTAGAAGTGAAGGGTATAACTGCCTAAATTTATTGCACTTAAATTTCTTTAGATAACTTTGGAAGATAAAACAGTGTAGAACTGGAATTACTTTCATAAGTGGTAGAAGTGAAGGATATAACTGCCTAAATTTATTGTATTTAAATTTCTTTATTCTATTTTGTCCTAATAGTGAGCCTTTGAATTAAAAATTTTATAACATGGCTTGGCAAACTATGGCTTGATCTGGCCTGCTCAGGGTAAAATCAGGCAATATCCATTCATTTACATGTTGTCTACAGCTGTTTTCACCTACAATAATCACCACAGCCTGTAACTCACCAGAGATAAAAGATGGAAAACTTTCAAATAAGTCATCGAATACAAAGAGGAGAAGTAGACTGTGAGGAAGACTTCTGTGGAGAGCTTCTAATAACGACATAGGGGCCTGAATAAGAATGACAGCAGAGCTTAAAGTAACTCCTAATCTTTACTTTGTTAATCATACAGGTTCCCAACTTGTGTGCCTATTCTCAGCTTATGCATTCTGTAAGAAAGCTTGGTTGACAGTACGTGCTGTGCACTTGTACAAGACCTTGATCAGCGTCTCATTTATGAGAGAAGCCTACTGGAAAAAGAGACCTATACATTGTAAAAGAAACCACTGTTAACTATCTTTCTTAACTGATAAAGTCCTTTATTCATAAATGTTAAAGTTTAGACATGAATTATAGACATACAAGGAAAAAATCAACAGTGCAAAAAAGAGGGACCTAGATGAACAAATAGAACAACTGGGAAAAGACAAATCACAGAAAAGAAAATAACTTGGGGGGGAACCCCATCAGTATCCTTGAAGAGATTAAAGAGAATATCCCATGTGCAAAACAAGAAGGAGCTGCCATAAAAAAGAGCAGGGACTATGAAAAGATACTAAAAAGTAAAACTATGACCAAAAAATTCAAACAACAGAATGAAAATACAGACATAGTTAGAAACAAAGTCAGTGGTCTCTAGATAAAACTGATAAATCACCAGAATAAAGAGCAAAAAGATAGAAATGATGAGGGAAAAGTTAAAGGACACAGAAGATATATCCATCGAAGTCAAATTATCTGAAATAAAGACCAGAAGAAAGAAGAATAATGTAGAAGAAAAATAAAAAAAGTTTCCCTGAACTGGGTGTCCTGTTTGAAAGAGCCCATGCAAGCTAGGCATGTTTAATTTAAAAAGATGGTGCACACATATATCTATATCTACATTTAATTTTTTAAAAAGATGATATATAGATGTACATCTCTACCTTAATATGAAATGTTAAAACTCCAGGAAAAGAAAAATTCTAAAAGCTTCCAAAGAAGGAAACAGCAGATTACTATATACAGAGGAATAAAAATCAAACTAACATTAGACCTTGTCAGGGGCTCAGAACACAAAACACTCTGGCATGCTAAGTACTTTGAACTAAAAGGACACTGGAAGGCCTCAGAACAGCTTCAGAACCAAGTTCTCTCTCACTTCTTTTGCCCTCCTGCCTCTCTTCCCTCATTCTCCCTAGAAGTGAGTCATCAAATCGGAATTCCTCTTCCCCAAGGTGGGTCATAAAAACTAGAACCTCTTTTTCCCAAAGTCAGCCTAGACTTTTAAATTCTAAAAACTTGAATTACTGATCCAACTTTCCTCTGCCTTTCTGTCTAGGAGCTGGCCATAAAGAAATTCTGTGACCCACTCTTGTCTGATGGTAGGTCATAAGACCCTTCTCTAGCAGGGTCCTGCCCCATACCCAGGAGGAAGAAATGCTACACAGAGGGGACAAGAAGAATCTGAAGAGACAGGCCTTGTTGGGTTTCCCCACCTCAGTCTATCTGCAATAAATCATAGCCATTTACCAAATCACAGTGCTAACCAGCTGTTCATTCTTCATTAAATCTTAGCATAAAAATGCAGTTTTCCCTGTATCTTTGGGTCATTTCTTCTGAAGGCTCACATGCCACATGAAACTTTGATTAAATCAATTTGTTATGCTTTCTCGTTAATCTGTCTTTTATTATAGGCGTGTCAACCATGACTCTTATAAGGGTTGAGGAAAAGTATCACAACTCTTTTGGCCCCTACAACTTATCAGTAACAATGAATGCTAGAATACAATGGAATAACAACTTCAAAATTCTGAGAAATGTAAAAAGATACGGAACCAACCTTCCATTTCCAGTTAAACTAGCGATCTTAACGAGGGCAAAATAAGGGAATTTAAGTTCATACATATGACTACATATATACAAAAAAAAAAACAAAACAAAAAAACTTCTTTAAGGAGATACTCCAACGAAACAAAAAAAGGAATCCAAGAAAGAAGATGGCATGAGATATAAGAGACGGTGGAACTGATACATGACACAGGAAAGGGAAGTTAGAAAGAAAATCAAGATCCATTAACTCTTGAGCCTTGTATATG
The DNA here is from genome assembly GCF_002776525.5 of Piliocolobus tephrosceles. NCBI lineage: Eukaryota > Metazoa > Chordata > Mammalia > Primates > Cercopithecidae > Piliocolobus > Piliocolobus tephrosceles. The sequence continues at coordinate 120,639,345 of NC_045441.1, read as the reverse complement.
ACATTTTAGTGTTAATAATATAGAATAGTTTCTTCTCTATATTCTAATCACAATACCTGAATTTATATAGTGTCCCCTTTTCCCTTTCCGCCATGGTTCCATGACCTGGAATATTGGTCCTAGTGCTTTTCTTCAGGCAACAAAAAATTTTGATCATCATTTATCACATACTTCTAGCATTTCCTAGATTTAGTTTTCATTGAGTCCTGCTCCCAAATGGGTTTCTGTTTTGGGTCTCTATATGACAAATGTGCTAAGGTAAATATGCCTGAGAATATTTTATGTCACCCTCACACCTCAAAGTTAGGAAGATTTAAATTTCTTGGTTCAAAGTTGTTTTTCTTGGCTGCTTTTAAACTTTATCGTTTTTTCTCATTCCACATTGCTGTTCAACTGTCACATGTCTATCTTCTTGTTCCCTTATAGGTCATCTGCTTTTTCTCTCTGAAATCTTTCAGCATTTTCTTTCTGCTAATCTTAATTCTACTTTAATCTGCTTATGTATGCGCTTTCCCTTATTTGTTCTATTTGGTACACTACGAGCTCTTTTGCCTATCTGAAGTCTTTCATCATTTTTGAATTTTAGGAAATGTATCTCTATTATTTCTACAATTATTTCACCTACTTTTTTTTGGAGACAGAGTTGCACTCTTGTTGCCCAGGCTGGAGTGCAGTGGCACAATCTCAGCTCACTGCAACCTCCGCCCGTGGGTTTAAGCGATTCTCCTACCTCAGCCTCCCAAGTAGCTGGGATTACAGGCATGCGCCACCAAGCCTGGCTAATTTTTGCATTTTTAGTAGAGACAGTGTTTCAATATGTTGGTCAGGCTGATCTTGAACTCCTGACCTCAGGTGATCCACCCATCTGGGCCTCCCAAAGTGCTGGGATTACAGGTGTGAGACCCCGTGCCTGGGCTTAAATTTTTATTTTTCTTTTCTTCTGGAATTCCTTTTAAGATGTTGGTACTTGTACAATTCTCTTTCTTAGTTTTTCTATTCTATTTTCTATTTCTTTATCTTTTTTCCCTGCTTTTTCCTGGGAGAGTGCTCTAATCTTCCAATTGATTAATTCATTCATACCATCCTACTTATATTTATTGTAGTCTTCATTTTAATTATATTTTTCATATCTACTATTTCCATATGGTTCTCTTTTTATAATGTTTGAATCTTATTTCATATTACTAGTGTGTTCCCTTACATCTTTAAGTATATTCATCATGCTTATTTTAAATTCTTGGTTCACCTGCTGTTGTTGGTTTTTTTTTTGAGATGGAGTTTTGCTCGTTGCCCAGGCTGGAGTACAATGACACAGTCTCAGCTGACTGCAACCCCCGCCTCCTGGGTTCTGGGTTCAAGCGATTCTCCTGTCTCAGCCTCCCGAGTAGCTGGGGACTACCGGCACATGCCATTGCACCTGGCTAATTTTGTATTTTTAGTAGAGACGGGGCTTCTCTACGTTGGTCAGGCTGGTCTCAAACTCCCAACCTCAGGTGATCCACCTGCCTCGGCCTCCAAAAGTGCTGGGATTACAGGCATTAGCCACCATGCCTGGCCATTCATCTGTTTTAATAATTACGCTTTACATCATGTATGTCTCTTTTGTTTTTTAAGACAGTTGTAGTCCTCAACTGTCTAGTTATGTCAGTATGCAAGGTAATGTTTTTCAGGGAATCAGCTCTTCTTTCCGATAAGATATACTAGAGAGGACTCAAAGGCCAGGCCTTAACTGGCATCAGTACTGGTAGAGATTAAGGAAAATAGAGAGGAAAAGTCGTAGGGTTGTGAAGCATAGGCACAAAGAATAAGAATCATTTCCATATATGATCACACCCCTATGCAACAGTTTCGTACCTTTAAACCCTTCAGAGGAAGTAGAAGGCAGTCTCCCTGGACAAAGGGAGAAGAGAAGAAGAAATGAACTATTGAGAACAGATGGTCAGTCCACATGTTTTCATCAACTTTGAACTCCAGCAGGGTTTCTGCACTGCCATGTTTGCCCACTGAATTCTGACACTAGTGGGATAGGCTACCGCTGCTAGTTTCTGTAGTGAAAGGGTAAAAATTAACTGAAGGTTAATCTGGGGGAGAGAGAGCCTTCAGTCTCATTTAAGGAGTTTCTGGAATCCACCTGCTCTCAATTTTATTTCTCTGGGGTTGATTCTGGGGAAGGGAATCAGCAGCCTGTGTCAGTTTGCTACTTTGGCAGAAGGACTTTTCATTTTATAGCATTTTATGTTATTTGAGTTTTGCTTTATTGATCATGTGAATTCCATTACTTTTACAATAATTATAATAATAAAAATGAAAGCTGGTTAAATAAAAATGGCAGTATCAGAAAACAAAAAGACCTAAAGGCCAAAACCAAGAAAGCAGCTTTCATTCTAAATACGGCAAAACTATTAATACAGTTTTCTGTATTGATTTTCTTTGCAAGATGAAAACAAGGCTATCTTTTCCATTTTTAACAGTTTCTTTTCTTTTTTTTTTGTTTTGAGGCAGGGTCTCACTCTGTCACTCAGGCTGGAATGCAATAATGTGAATTCAGTTCACTGCAACTTCTGCCTCCCAGGTTCCAGCAATTCTTCTGCCTCAGTCTCCTGAGTAGGTAAGACAACAGGCATACGTCACCATGCCAGGCTAACTTTTGTATTTTTAGTAGAGCTGGGGTTTCACTATGTTGGCCAGGCTGATCTTGAACTCCTAACCTCAGGTGATCTGCCCACCTCGGCCTCCCAAACTGCTGGGATTACAGGTGTGAGCCACCAAGCCCAACCAATTTAACAGTTTCTAATGGGTCTAGTTGGGGGAGGAGGGAAGGACAAAAGATCTGCAACATATACGATTTTAAAAACTTTTAGATTCAACTGCTAAAAAGCTCAACTGAATGTCTTTCACCTTAACCAGTTTAGAAACTGACTCACAAAGAAAAATTAATCAAGCAGATCAGTAAATGTTAATCATTAACATATTTTGAAAGAACATTTATCTGAAAGAAAATAAGAATGATACAACAATTATCACTGCCAACTCGTTATTTTTAGAATTGTTTTAGGAAGTTACAATGATAATCCTTCAACTCTATTTCTTCTTTAACATCTTTAAAACTCAAAATAGAACAGCTAAAGGGGAAGTAAAAAAATTTAATCTATATGTCTGAATCACATCTTTTCTCTTCCTTCCTTGGTTGATCCTCTAAGCAAACGGGAGAGATTGTCAGAGTATTTAACATAAAGAAACTCTGTGGGAGGGGGGATAAAAAGAAGTTAACAAACATTTTCGAAGTCCTTTGAATTCCTGAGGAAGATATGTTATTGCATTAACTTATGAATTAATCTCAACTCTATTTTTGCTTCATGGTCCAGTGCACATATTCATTACTGATTTGCTAAGACAAAGGAAAAGAACAATTTTCAGAGCTGTCACAGAAATACAGAATCTAATAAAAAACAGCTTTCCATGAATTCACTGTTTGTTAGGGTATTTTCAGCTCCAAGTAACAGAAAACATAACTAACAGTAGATTAATTAGCTCATGTAATAAAATTTTGCAAGTAGCTCCAATATTGTTTCAGAGTTCAACCAAATCATGGTGCTAGGTTAACTTTTGGCAATTTTCTTGGCCTTCTCATTTTTGAAACTTGCCAGTACCAGCCCTAAGCATCACAACCTTACAGGGAGCAACCAAAGCAGGGAGGGAAAGAATTCTTTCAGCATCTCTCTATTGTCATCAGGGAAGACATTTTTGTCAAATGTCCTCCAGTAGACTTTATGTCTCACTGGCCAGAACTGTGTCACATGGGAGGAATGTAAACTGAAATAATTTGCCAAAGGATAATAATGACTGATTTACACTAATAATGATTTACCATTCATCCCCTGGGGTTAGTCTTGCTGTTGCCCAGGCTGGAGTCAGATTTTCCTTTTTTAAAAATACTGCCAAGTCTTAAGCAATGTCTCCATGTCATATATTGTTTAATCTATTCTCCCTCTCTGACTGGAAATGCCAACTTTACCATATACTAAATTCTCATATGTATTTGGGGACATTTTTATACTATCTGTTCTATTTCATCCCATTAATCTGTACTAAACTGTAGCTTTATAAATAACTGGTAGTGCCAGTACTACTTCATTAACTTTCATTTTCAAAATTGTTGTTAGTGTTCTTGCATGTTGGTTTTTACATGTGAACTTTAATTCTCATTTACTATCAAGTAACCTAAATTTCATATCTAAAAATATAAAATACTTTTGTAAGCTTGTAACTAGCAAAAACACCCGTGGGAGAGTGGAAGGGGGAAATTAGGGAAAGTTATTATTACCAATAATTTTGACAGGCAAAAAGGTAGATACTCTACTAAAAAAGTAGATACACCAAATACAAAAGATACTCAACTGACAGCAATGAAGCCTAGTTATGTTGAAAATAAGCGCTACCATTTTCTAGTTCAGTAACTAATCTATGTATAAAAGTATATGAGTAGGAAAAGTTCCTGGGTTTTGTAAAATGCTCAGTCAAAAAAACATATTTTTTGTATTTTAACAGATAATGATAAAGTACTGTTAAAAAAAAAAAAAAAAAAAAAAAGGCTGAACCAAATACATTTCAACCAGAATGTAAGATACCTGCTTATGACAGCTAATGACAGCAAATCATTAGCTTCAAAATCTTCTCTGTGTTGCTGGTTTGGCTTCACTCATTTAATTGGTAAAAGTATACAAGGATCAGAAACATAAGGAGTTATGACTATACTAATTTTTTAAAATGTCAGTAAACACAATAAGCACATTCCTAGGGCCGAAATGAAAATCAGTATGATTTTGCTTTTAAGGTTTTCATAAAAATTTATTTATAGATAAATCAAGTTCTGTAGACATAACTCACATAGTCCTCATATCTTAGTTTCACAGCCTGATAACAGCAGAAGGGAATGAAATTTAATTTTCAAAATTTTGGAGATAGATGAGGTCTTATAATCAACTGGTCCAATCCCCTCATTTTCAGATGAATAATCAGGTTCAGAGAAGTTATGTAATTTTTCTAGAATTGCAGAGGGCTGAGTGGCAGACCCAGACAAAGAGAGACCAAGTCTTCCGATTCTCAATTTGCTATTCTTTCAATTGTACCAATCTGCTACGATGGTTAGAACAGGATGGAATAAAAAAATGGCAGATGTGGGAAAACAGAGTGGACAGAATTTAAAGATCAAAACAACTAAATACATAATTACTAAAGAACAAGGATCAGGTTGTAAGAGCTCAGTATTACCAATACTTGACTTAGCATTTGACAAATGAAGAAGGTTCAATATATGTTTCTTACTTGAATGAATATGAACAGGAGAAAGTACTCTTACTATAGCAGACTGAGTTTCTATAGCAAACTACAAAACTCTGGTGGTGTGACAGATCATCTTCTACACATACGTTTCAATTAGTGTTAAATACAGAGCTTACATATGGGTAATCTGCTAAACCCCTTGTGTTCACAGTCTTATTGCCAAAAGTTTCTCAGAAATAAACTCAAATTTTAGATATGCTGAATTTTGATGTAATTATGTATGTGTTAGACACAATGCTAATAAATCCCTTAAAGCAGCTGCCAATCCATTGATTTAAATTATAATTTTCTTCTGAAGAGAGCATAAAATTGTTACACTGTAGTTTAAAAATAGGAATTAAAGTTGCTTCAGATCTTTAGATGTTAAATCTAAGATGGTACATTTAGATAATTATAAAGAGCAACAATTTAAGATTTTAGAGTATCTGACAATACAGAATTACATAAACAGTAGTAATTTTACTATTAGCTATACCACCTCGGTGATCTCAATAGTTCAAACAAATTTATTCTAGGAGCTCAAACAATCCCATTTGATACTCACATTGTAAATACAATTTTAATCAAATAAGCCACATTACTGAATCACAGATAAACACAGTAATTATATGTTAAGTCCATCTCAAATTACAGTAATTAACTGTAGTAAAAAAATCTTTAGAACAACAGTTAACAAACAACAGAATGATTAATAAGCTACAGAGCATCTACATAATGGATAAAATTGGTGTTTTCTAAGAATGTTTAAAAATGTGGGAATTTAAATAGTATTCCACCTTCTTAAAAGTACTTTTCATGGCTTACAATAATCTAGTAAGAGAGAAAAAAATGTACTTTTTGAAAGTGAGGTAAAAGTAATTCTATGGGAGGGCAATATAATATACCATGGTTCTGATGTGAGGTTTTTTGAACAGTCTAACTTAGTTCAGTAAAAGACTTTTAGGAGATCTAGAGTACTGAAACCACTGAATGCTCTTTAAGAAATCGTGAACAAAGTCTGTCTATTTCAGCTGATGTTTGTACAGGTTTTGAAAAGCACAGTCAAGATTTTATGCAGCCAGATGAATACCTAGAATTGTGTTAACAATGATGGCTAGAGCCACATGTTTTTAAATTTCTACCCTGGGCTTAAGGCATTAGAGAATTTTGGGAGACAACAATCCACAAGCTAAGATCTGAGAGGTAAGCAGTACAAGTTAGCTAGATTTTGGAGGTGAGAGGAAAGTGATTCAGGTAGGAGGAATAGCATGGGCAAGTCTCAAAGGCAAGTAAAACACACTAACTATAAAGATTTAATATTCGGTGGTCGTGAAACAGAGAGTTGGTGGCAAGAAGTGTACAGATACCAAGAATAGGACTGCAGAACTAAACTGGGGCACATCATAAAAGAGTCTGTGAATTACATTAAGTTTAGACTTAATCCTGAGGGCAGGGAGAAACCATTAAAAGATTTAAAGTGAGGAAGAACACCCACCAGGTTTACATTCTTAAAAATATGTTCTTTTCTTCATTAGCACTAATCTAAAGGTAAGGCTGTCACTTTATTTTTCCTCTCCATGTACAACCGTAACTCCATGAAGATAGGGCCCTCATTCACAGTTGTACTCCTAGCACATAGCTTATTGTCTGGCACATAGGAGGTGACCAAAAAATATCTGCTGTATAAATGTTCAGGCATATGGTTCTATTCTTTACTGGTAACACAGAATAGCTGTATTCTGCTTGCAGTGTGGAGAATGGGTTGCAGGGAGGGTACATAGGGAGAGGAAGTCTAGAGACAGAGGCCAAATAGGTGATGTTAGCCCAAACTAGTTCATAGTGAAGCAGCAATGGGAATGGAGAGATGAGGCAAAATTGGTATGATTTGATGTTAACTGGCTAGATTAGTGAACCTGAGGGTAGTACTAACATCTTTTTGTGAAAATTTAAGGTACCCAACAGTAACACCAGCCAAAACTAGAGGGTTAACCCATCTCCTAGAGTAGCCACGAACAGAGACAGTATTTTCCTTAAAATCTAATTTGGGCCATTTACAAATGTGGACGCAAAAGCTGAGACATTAGGTAACTTGCCTAAGATTAACTAAGGACTGAAATAGACTCTGGAGAGCTAGAACAGTGGTTCTCAATCCCAGCTGCATTTTAGAATCCTCTAGGAGAGAGAAAGTTGGGGGAGGAGTAAGAGGGACATGGGAAAACGAATGGAAAGGAGGGAAAAGGAAGAAAGTGAGAGAGGCAGAGATGGGGGGGGAAACAGAAAAAAAGAGAATAATTTCCATTTCACTCTAATATGCTAACAGAGCCACCGAGGTTCCTCAATTCCAAGTATAACTGCAACAGTTTTAGGTGGGAAATTTTTCCAAGTAATTCTAACCAGATGCTCAACCCCTGCCATAAAAATTCTCAGTCAACAAGCCTTTCAACAAGCCTTTGAACAATGCAACTCACAGGAATATTGTCAAAATTAACCACTTGGAAAATGTACACCTAGACAAAGAAGTGGTATTTTCAAAACTTAAATCAGATCAAGATACTGATATTAAACCTTTGAATTATCTCCTATTTTATTTGGAAAAAAAAAATCCAAACTCCTTGCATTTGTAACAAGGCACTAAATACTGCAACTCTTATCTCTGTAGCTCTAACCTAGTTTCATACCAACTTTCCCCATCCTCAATTCGTACCAGTCCCACTATTTCCGAACACCCCAGGTTCCTTACTGCTTTGGGAACTCTGTACTTGTTCTTCTCTCGGTTCTTCACATGGTTCTTCCTAATTCTCTACTTTTCATCTTAAATCTTAAAGATTACCTCCTCAGAGGTGGTTTCCCAATCTACTCTGTCTAAATGAGACCTCCTCTGTTACTCATTATCACAGCATCCAGTGTATTTTCTTCACAGTACTTAGAACACAACTGCAGGTCTCTCTCCACTAGAATGTGAGTCCTCTGAGGGAAAGGATCCTCCAGGTCCATAGATGAATCCCAAGTGCCTAAAATAATATTGGGCCTACAGAAGACAATGAACCAAGTGGGGAGGGAAGGAGGAAGGAAGAGGGACAAACTTAGATGCTAGTAGGTGGTCAACAAATATTATTAATGAATTTATTTGCATTGTGGGAAAATTCAATTGTGTAAATACACTGAACATATACAGTAAAAAATGGTGATTCTGATTTTAGAAAAATTGATTATAGCAGTAATTAAAGAATGAATCCATTTGTCTTTTTAAATAGTATCTCCAGTTCACATTAATAAAACCATAATGGAAAAAAAATCACAATGTAAATTTAAAAACAGAATATAAACTTGTGTCAACTTTTATACGATAAATAAGTTTTAAAAAGACTAGACAGAAATATATCAAAATTTTAACAAGTTATCTCTGGACAGTTTGATATATTTTCCTTTTTGCATCTTATTTTTCAAATTCTCTACAATGAGCATACTTTTACTCTTATGACCAAAACAAAACTGAATAAAAAGAATAATTGCCACACTTCTCTAAAGCTAGTCATAACCATGATTGAAGAATAATTGTCAATATTGTACATTATTACATAGTTTTAACTCATTAAAAATTTTTTTTGAATGACAGTCATTAAAGCCTACTTGTCAGGGTGAATTATTATTTACTAGTTCTCTGTCACTATCATTATTTGCCACTTTTTTTTTTTTGAGACAGAGTCTCACTTTGTCGCCCAGGCTCTGTTGCCCAGGCTCTGTCGCCCAGGCTGAAGTGCAGTGGCATGATCTCGGCTCACTGCAAGCTCCGCCTCCGAGGTTCATGCCATTCTCCTGCCTCAGCCTTCCGAGTAGCTGGGACTACAGGTGCCCGCCACCATGCCCGGCTAGTTTTTTTGTATTTTTAGTAGAGATGGGGTTTCACCATGTTGGCCAGGATGGTCTCGATCTCCTGACCTCATGATTCGCTTGCCTTGGCCTCCCAAAGTGCTGGGATTACAGGTGTGAGCCACCTCGCCCGGCTGCCACTTTTTTCTTTTAATCTTGGGCAGTAGTTTACCATGGCAGAAACACCTTCCTTGCACTCAAACTTCTAAATCCCAGCTTTATCATTATCTAGTTGTATAACTGTTCTCATCTTGTATATTAGAATAATACCACCAATTAAAGATATTCTGGTATATGGTAGGGTCTAAATAAAGAGTAGTAATTTTTTGTCATATCAATTATTTGTCATATCAATTAGTATCTTCACTACCTTTTTCGGGGAGAGTCATCTTAGGATTGTAGAAGGAGTATTACCTCTCTCCTGCTATTTTATTTTTATTTTATAGAGATGAGGGCTAACTATGCTGCCCAGGCTAGTCTCAAACTCCTGGGCTCAAGCAATCCTCTCACCTTAGCCTCCCAAAGTACTGGGATTAAAGACATGAGTCACTGCGTCTGTCCCTCCTAGTTATTTTAATGGTAAGTTAGAGTAACTCTTAAAAGCCAGAGAAAGTCAAAGATTAAATCATATAGCTCTACATTCTCCTATGGTAACAGTAAATAAATGAATAAGTAAGACAATTTTAGATAGGGTAAATAATGTTATTACCTCTTTAGGTCCATATTTCTAAATCATATGCTAAGCTGCTATTTTAGACATTACCTACTGATTTACTGTTGTAATAGATGAAGATGTTTACTACACTTACACTATCTTCCCAATACATTTCATCCCAATTTTCGGTTAAACTGACTGTAGTTCTGCATTACGATTAGGGAAATAAAGCCGAGAAATTTACTGTGATAATGTCTCCTTTTTAATAAAAAGTTTCGCTTTTCCTGTTGTGTCCCTATCCTTCATTTTTCACATTAGATGCTATTTATACTCATCAACAGATTTTTCTTCCAAATGCTTAGCATATCTACTGAGTCTACTTTTATCTGGAAACCTCCTTTTTGTAGAGACAGGGTCTTGCTTTGTTGCTCAGGCTGGTCCTGAACTCCTAGATTCAAGCAATCCTCCCATGTCAGTCTGTGGACTAGCTGGAAATACAGGCATATACGACTATGCCCTGCCTATTTTTTTGTTTGTTTGTTTTTAAACAAGTTTTTCTTCTTAAGTGTGAACAATGATTTTAATTAAAAAATATTTTTGTTGTTTTGTTCTAGAGGAAGCTTGTATTCATCAATACAATATCCAGAAACAATGTCTGTGAAACAGGTGCTTTTATCCACATTTTGCAAATGAGTCATTAAAAAACACCAATTTATAAGCAACAGCTAAAAAGAAAAGCAAGCTGATCTAATTTCTCACCCTATTGTTCAAATTAACATTTTAAACCATTGCACCTTAATCAAAGTCACTCTTTTATGTACAATAATCACAGGCAAAGCAACTACTATGCAGGGTAACTGTAAGTGATCAAAACAGGACACTTTTGAAAATGAATGGAGCACTATTAATAATTACGCCAGGGCAATATGCATAATCTGAGCAAACCAGCCATTCCATTACTAATAACCTCTTGGATGCTGAGCTTTTAAATTTACAAGGTGTTACCAATCCCATGAAGATCCCCGCTTAAGACACACACCCTACTATGCTAGTGCCTAATATAAAGATCACTACAGTGAAAACAGAAGACGAAAAAAATTAGCAAACATAGAATAAAAAGTTTTTAAGCTATTGATTCTTGCAACCCGCCCCCCAACCCTCAACAAGCACACACACAAACAATTCATTTAGAAATTCACTACTTTCTCCTCGAAGGAAATAGTAATTCACATATTTAAAAATAGATAGAACTGAATAAGCTGGTAGAATTTTCTTTCTCTTACTCAGAATTACTCAATTAAGGAAATAAAGAAAGGGTGAAAAATGATTAGAAAGAAAAGAGAATGAATTGTAGTTTTCTACCTAAAGTAGTTAAGACATGAGAGAAGAAATCACTCAATGCCCTTACCCATCCCAGAGTCTTTCTTGGTGCCATCTGATATTATGTCTACATGATCAGAGTCCACATCATAACTAAAGAAATCATTCAAATAGGTCTTTGATCGCTGGCCACCAAATACATATAAGCAACGATTTTTCTGAAAAAGAAGAAAAAAAAAGAAGAAAGGAGAAACTTGTCACTTCCATGAAGAACTCAGAATGATCCTTTAAAAATTTAAACCTCTACAAAAGTAATTTTACAATAGATCCCAATGGAGCTGGAATAAAAGGGAAAGAGGAAGCTCTCTACATATTGCTAAAAGGTAGTCTCTAGGACATCCTGTTAAAGAAGAAAAGCAAGGTGCAGAATGATATATTCAGGTTCCTTCTTCCTTTGTGTAGGAATGGAGAAGAAGGAATATCTGTGTATGAGACAAAAAGAGAGGGAGAGAGGGAAAGAGAAAGTGAGAGAGGGGAGAAGTGAGAGAGAGAGCACGCGAGTGAGAGTAGAGATTTCTTCTTTTTTTCAAAAACAAAGGAAGGATAAACCAAAACCTAATAAAGAGAGTTACCTATAGTGGCAGGAACAGAGCAGGAAGACCTCTCCAAAAATACCTTGACATACGGTTTTGACTTTAGAACCATGTATATGCTTTTATTTAATTACAAGACAAAATTAACTAAAAAAAAATCTAAAATTTGGGCAAAAAAAATCCAACAACAAATAAACCTATCTGTATACAAAGATATACTCACATAGAGAAGTAGTATTTCTAGTGATTTTAAACATACATTTTGACTGCCCATCCCTAGAAGTCTAAATCCTAAACAGAAAAATAATCAGAAACCAACGTTAAACAGCACTCAGTGATTCTGTTGTTAGCTTTTTTACTGTGAAAGCTATTATAGACAGACAAAGCAAGGAATGTTATGAAGCAGGATTTTAACCTTAAAAGACACAAAAATAGGCCAGGCATGGTGGCTCACACCTGTAGTCCTAGCATTTGGGCAGGCCAAGGTGGGACGATTGCTTGAGACCAGCCTGGGTAACATAGCAAGGCCCTGTCTCTACTTCTTCTACTTCTACTTCTACTTCTACTTCTACTTCTACTTCTACTTCT
>NC_045441.1:120615014-120626987 GCF_002776525.5 Piliocolobus tephrosceles | reverse complement strand
CTTCTACTTCTACTTCTACTTCTACTTCTACTTCTACTTCTACTTCTACTTCTTCTACTACTTCTACTTCTTCTACTTCTACTACTACTACTACTACTACTACTACTACAACAACAACAAACCCAGCTGTGGTGGTACACACCTGTAGTTTTAGCTACTTGGGAGGTTAAGGTGAGAGGATCATTTGAGCCCTGACACTCAAGGCTGTAGTGAGCTATGATCTGCACTCCAGCCAGGGTGGCAGAGCAAGACTCTATCTCTAAAAAAAAAGAAAAGCTATAAAGTTACAAAATAGAAGACATTAAGATAAAAAATATTTTATTTGAATTAGACAAATCAGTATGAACTCATGATTTAATTTTTCTCTTACAAAAAAAGATACATAAATATGTGGTGGTGGTGGGGGTGCTCCTACTAGCCAAAGAGAAAAATTTGAGCATCAAGAAAGTGGCCAGGTACAGTGGCTCATGCCTGTAATCCCAGCACTTTAGGAGGCAGAGGCAGGTGGATCACCTGAGGTCAGGAGTTCGAGACGAGCCTGGCCAACATGGTGAAACTCTGTCTCTACTAAATACAAAAAGTTAGCTGGGCGTGGTGGTGCATGCCTGTAATCCCAGCTACTTGGGAGGCTGAGGCAGAAGAATCGCTTGAAATTGGGAGGCTGAGGTTGCAGTGAGCCAAGACTGCACCACTGCACTCCAGCCTGGGCAACAAAAACAAAACTCTGTCTCAAAATAAAAGAAGAAGAATGACAGCACTGGATAGAAATACACCGATATGTAAAATACTTCATAATAAAATTTCTGTACACTTATCATTGGTTAGCTTTGGAGCCTCAAAGTTAACTCATTAATATGAAAAACAATAAAGGAAAACAATCAAACATTTATACTGCCTATTCAGTATGCTTTACATTTCAGGGTAACCAAAAAGTTAATGAGAGGAAGTTTTTTTTTTCCCCCTCCATATTAGGAGAATCACACACTTAATAAATGCAGAGGAAATGACATCATTAGAAAAATCACCATATTACACATCCTAACGAAATTTAGGCAATGAAAGGCTACAAAAACCATTAGGCACAAGTTTGAAAGAAAACTTTATAATTGATCAGTCAGGCTAATAACACCCAACCTATTAACATCATCGAAAGCATGACAACCAGTTATTAAATGCCTCTTTATATTTTGCAATCAGGGTGTCTATGAAGTATTCTTGCACACTCTCCCCAGCCGCCAAAAAAGACAGTGAATCTAAAATCAAGCCTCTGGCCGGGCGCGGTGGCTCAAGCCTGTAATCCCAGCACTTTGGGAGGCCGAGATGGGCGGATCACGAGGTCAGGAGATCGAGACCATCCTGGCTAACACAGTGAAACCCCGTCTCTACTAAAAAATACAAAAAAAAAAAAACTAGCCGGGCAAGGTGGCGGGCGCCTGTAGTCCCCAGCTACTCCGGAGGCTGAGGCAGGAGAATGGCGTAAACTTGGGAGGCGGAGCTTGCAGTGAGCTGAGATCTGGCCACTGCACTCCAGCCCGGGCGACAGAGCGAGACTCCGTCTCAAAAACAAAAACAAAAAAAAAAAAAAATAATAATAATAATAATAATAAAATTAAATAAAATCAAGCCTCTGAGTGCAATGACCAGTTTATAGGAAATACGAAAGAGGAACACATTGAATTACACTACAAAGATAAAATCAAAATCAAAACTGGAAACGTGGGAGATTCTAGAGCACAAATGTCTCGCTTAGTCGGTTGTATGTGGGCGGGAATAGGGAATAGGAGGAAAGAGTACTATTACAATTTTTTTTAAAAAGTATGAGACATAACAACCAAATGCAAAATACCTTTTTTGAATCTTGACTTAAACAAACCAACCAAATAAAGATATTTTTCAGTATATTAGAAAAAAAGAACACAGATAGAATATTAAATGATATTAAAGAACTGCTTTTATTTTGGTTGATAATGATACTACAGTTATGTTTTCTTTTCTCTTTTTTTTTTTAAGAGAGAGAGTCTTGCTATATTGCCCAGGCTGGAGCACAGTGGCTATTACAGGAGCGATCGCACTATTGATCAGCATGGGAGTTTTGACCTGTTCTGTTTCTGACTTAGCCAATTAACCTCTACTTAAGCAACATACTGGTCCTTCGGTCTGGGAGGTAACCATACTGATGCCAAACTTAGTATGAACAACTGATTAAGCACAGTGCAATGTGGCCCAGAACTGGGCTCCAGCAATCCTCAGCCTCCTGGGTAGCTGGGACCACAGGTGTGCACCAACACACCCAACTGTAATTATGTTTTTAAAAAGCCCTTATCTGTTACAATTATACACTATAGTAGTATTTACAAGTATAATGATACAGTATCTGGGATCTGCTTTAAAACACTACAGCAGGTGCTGTAACAAGAAAGGAATAATAAAAATTTTAAAAATACTCCAGCACAGTAAAATTTAAGAATAAACTTAAAAATCAAAGAAACATCAAGAAAATGAATGAAATTAAAGTGGAATAGTTGTATGAAAAATGAGCAATTATTGATGACTGCTGAAACTAACAAATGAGCACACAAAAATGTATTATTAATTATATTATCCTCTCCACTTTGTACAGAGAAAAACATGTTTAAAATACATGTTAAAGAACATGTTTAAAATATTCCATGATATTGTTTTAAAGCTGTGTTCACAGAAAGAAGACCAAGATTTCATTAAAACATCTGAAAAGGTTAAAAAAAAAAAGTCTGTATGTTGGTTTTGCTGATACATTTATTATTATTATTATTATTGAGACAGAATCTTGCTCTGTCACCCAGGGTGGAGTGCAATGGCATGATCTTGGCTCACTGCTTTTGCCTTCTGGGTTCAAGCCATTCTCCCACCTCAGCCTCCCAAGTAGATGGGACTACAGGCACAGGTCACCATGCCAGGCTAAGTTTTGTATTTTTACTAAAGATGGGGTTTCGCCATGTTGGCCAGGCTGGTCTCGAACTTCTGGCCTCAAGTAATCCACTGTGCCTGACCATTGCTGATACATGTAAATTCTAATTCCATAAAATCAAATCTTAAATTCTTTGTACTTAATGGAGAATAGCAGAAGGGAAAATAAGAAGAGAGAAAGAAATTGTCCTTCTAATTACTAAGAGAAATTAGTAAGTGGAAAGACTTAAGAAAGGAACAAAGCTACAAAATCGATTTAAGCAGTGAAATTAGTCGTAAGATTGCCTAGATTAGTAGTCAGGTAATAACTACTTATGAATTACCAGGCTGATGCGAAGAGTCTCATAATTAGCCAACAGTTCACTGTTAAAGAAGTTTTGTCTTTCTCTGTCATTGCTACACTAATCATTTATTTCTAAAGAAAAGTTTTTATCGCTTCCTGAAGAATCAGATTTCACCACTTCTTTTCCTATCTAGGTATACATGATAAAATAACATTTACGCAATGTATGGAATATTCTTACTGAGTGGAATAGCATGCAGTGTCCTATTCGAGACTGGATGTCCTCAGGCCCAGCATTACAGGAGTCCTCTCGAAGAAGTTTCCAGGTTTGACATTGACAGTTGAAAGCAAATAAGCCACTGAATTGTGGTTCACTGGCTCTGCTGTCATCTACGCTGCCATTACAAGTCAAAATTCTACCACCAAAAGTGTAGATCATATGTTTTTCTGAGTCCATACACATCTATCAGAACAAGGCAACAGATTGAATAGTTTTAGTTTGTTCCTGTCATATGTACTAAAACAAAACCAACATGTACAGTTTTACATTCTCAAAAAAAACTAAACTTGGTCCCTAATGACACTAAATACCACCCCTGATTATTATATGCAAGTTTCTAAATACTTTTTCAAGTTGCCATTTTTCCCAGTGAGAGTAAAAACACGTTGGGATAAACAGCTTTCTGCTTTCTTGAAACTGCATAATTTTTACCAAAATCAACCAATGATACATGAGGTGTTGATTTATACGTAAGAGTGAATACTTATCATATTCCGGGTGAACAGTGATCATACTCTCCTTATTAAAATTCCCTTTCATTCTAGGCAAGCATCCTATTAATATTACTACCATTTATTAAGCGATCAGATACGCAAATAAGAGTGGTACAGCTAAATTCATCTCTCTGCATTTATTTTTATAAAACCCTTCAAATTATTACAAAACAGTAGAACAAACAAACAAAAAGACATTTACAACAATCAAGTCTCCAGACTGACTTCTACATTGTAAAGAACTCTATCTGCTTTTAACATAGCACTATTAATTTAATTTTCTTTGAATTAAGCTATACACTTCATGTTTAAAAGTCAAGCTTTAGTCTTCCGTTCTTCCAACTCAAGATTGTAGCTTTTCATAAAAATGTATGAGAAAACAGCCATTTGTCATGAGACAGTAAGAATCAAATTCTGTTTCAAATAATACATAAATCCAAGTTGGGAATTAGCTGTTGAATGTAAGTGGCATTTATATAAAGAATAAATTGTGTACACAAAACATCTATGTTTTGCTAAAAAAAAAAAAAAACTAAACATTTGATATTCAATTCTCCTACCAAATTACTTCTGCTACTTATGTATTTTTGTATATTTTAAATAAAATATATATATATATATATATATTTTTTTTTTCCCCCCGAGACAGTTTCGCTCTTATTGCCCAGGCTAGAGTGCAACAACATGAGCTCGGCTCACCGCAACCTCTGCCTCCCAGGTTCAAGCAATTCTCTTGCCTCAGCCTCCTGGGTAGCTGGGATTACCTGCATATGCCACCATGCCAGGATAATACTGCATTTTTACTAGAGACGGTGTTACTCCATTTGGTCAGGCTGGTCTTGAACTCCCAACCTCAGGTGATCCGCCCGCCTTGGCTTCCCAAAGTTCTGGGATTACAGGCATGAGCTACCGTGCTTGGCTATTTTCATAATTTTAAAGGTTTTTTTAAAAAATTGAGGTTATTATTATTAAAAAGAAAAGATTCTAACATCTCCTAATTTTTATCTACCCCTAAAAAGATCCACCTCATTAGCCATTTCCCAGGTTTCTCAAAGACTTCTATAAATTAAGATGCAAATCTATTCCCCAAGGGTGAAATCTTGGTAAATATGGTTGAAAAACAAAGATGTCTGGCATACCACAGAAAGTATTCCTATTTTTTAAATGATCATATAGTTAAAATCAGCACATTGCTGAAGACAACTCAGTTTGGCCCCATCCAACTACTGCCTCCGTTGAGGGCTCCAATGGAGCTGGGTCACATTTCCCTTGCTGAAGTACTTCAGACTCAATCACTCCAAATATCTGGGAACTATGCTGAAAATCTTTAGGGACTCACATTAAATGAGTTTATTTCCATTTTTTATTAACTCACAGATTCATACTAATGGCCAATCCTTGTTACCACCCCCCTACCTTTCTACTTCATATGGCTACAAAGAGAGTTTCTTTCTTTTTGAGGATATTCAAGCTTAATTTTGATGTGGCTTACTCTCATTTGTTTGCAGGGCTGAAGTATAAACATCCTTATCTTGGTAGTTCTTCCTAGGACACCAGTCTAAACCAAGAAACCTTTTAATATTTGATTTCCACTCTTTTGATTTGTTTTGTCATTTTTTTTTTTTTTTTTTTTTTTTTTTGAGACGGAGTCTCGCTCTGTCGCCCAGGCTGGAATGCAGTGGCCGGATCTCAGCTCACTGCAAGCTCCGCCTCCCAGGTTTAGGCCATTCTCCTGCCTCAGCCTCCCGAGTAGCTGGGACTACAGGTGTCTGCCACCTCGCCCGGCTAGTTTTTTGTATTTTTTTAGTAGAGACGGGGTTTCACCGTGTTAGCCAGGATGGTCTCAATCTCCTGACCTCGTGATCTGCCCGTCTCGGCCTCCCAAAGTGCTGGGATTACAGGCTTGAGCCACCGCGCCTGGCCTTGTTTTGTCATTTTTACTTTCCGAAAAAAATTTCTGAAAAGCTAGTAACTTATTGAACTCTGTATGATAAATGTCTCTTCCATCAAAGACTTAAAAAAATCTTTAAAGCCAAAAGTTTAAAGACTATTCATTTATTATGTCAGGGGTTAGATATTTAATTTTTAAAATCAAACAAATAGTGGATAACCACTTATTTTCCTGGGAAAAATCATTTTTTGAATCTGAGAATGACTTTATTTTACCCTATCACAGGAATACAAGATTGGTAAGGGTTTGGTTGGGTTCAAAATAATCTCCTCCTCACAAAATTTGAAGATACTGCTATAAAGCCTTCTAAGTATCCAGTGTTACCCAACCTACCACCTTCCCTTCTACAAACCTCCAAAAATACCTCATGACCCAGTGAGAATATCAATGAGCTGAGATCTTCAATTCTTCAACTGAAGTTCTTCCTGCTACTTCTTGGCTAGCTCACTTTCCATTTTCTAGTAATTTCCACAAAAAGTGATTACACTTGAAGGACAGTTTGGCTAGATATAAAATTCTTGGCTCACACTGTCTTTTCTTGAATGTCTTCTAGATGTTGCTCTATTATCTCCTGGCACTGAAAGGAGATGTAGAGAAATCTGATACCGGTCCCATTTTAGTTCTCTTATAGGTGACTTGATCATTTTGTCTACTTGCTATAAAATGATCTCTTATCTTTTACAGTCAATGTTATTAATATATATCTTAGAGTTAAGTATTTGGGTCAACTTTTTCTGAATATAGTATGCCCATTTGATATGTGGAGTAAAATCTTTCTTCAGGAAAATGTTCTTGAATTCAATTGATAAATATTTGTTTTTTCCATGGTTTTGGTTTTCTTCTTTAAAGTCTCCAATTACATATATGTTGGCTCTCCTCTGCCTACCTTCCCCGGTTAATCATTTTTACCTCTTTGTTTTATCTTATTCCTATGCTGTATGATCATTACCTATCCTTCTTTATGCTCTTTGTAGATAAGTCTTCATTTCTGAAAGGGGCAATATACTGGGATATAACTTTCATTTACTGTTATTTTTCTTTTTATTGTTTTTCTTTAGAATGTCTCTCTAAAGCTTTGTTATTTGTTGCTTTTTAGTTTTTCATATATAATTGAGTTGAATTTCCCTGGACCAGATGACTTTACAGAGGATTTCTGTGGAAGGCAGATATTCTTGCTCAAGAACTCCTTCCTCTGTTGCTACTGAATTGAATGGTTCCTTCAAAATATGGCACTTCAGGTGAAGCCATATCTTCTCTAATTCTATGAATCTCATCTGGCTTACAGGGTTGATTTCAAGCTTTGAGCTCCCCAAATTTCTTACTGGTCATTGCAAAAGGAGCCATCATTTCCACTGCATTTCCTTCACTTTTACAAAATAGTGCTTTCTGACATATATCACCTCTGGATCTTTCTGGGTACTTTACACATGTTAATTCACTGATTCTTCCAGTGGCTGCCCTGGGTGCAATCTGTGCCCTGTCCCTGACACTTCTCACTATGATATACAACTGCTAGGCTCCCTCTGCTTTTCCCAGCCCTCCCTATTATACTGTTGTGGACTTCAACAAAAGTTCTGAGTATTTCAGTTGTTTTTGGTTAAATTTACAAGGCGTTGGGAGTTGTAGGTTTACTCTGGCTCTTGATTTTGCTAAGAGAGAGAGTGTGTGTGTGTTTAAATCTTTTTGCTTGATTACCATTATTCCTGGAAAACCACACAAAGCAATATCAAGGAAAGCTTGAGAACTAAACTGCCACTATGTTCTTAAGAAATCCAGAAGTCTTTAAATTTTATTTTTTAAATATGTTAAAATTAAAAATGGCAAATAGCTTTTAGGCATGTTTGTATCATATAGCTTTCTCATATTTTTATCAAATTTGAATATTAAGTGTTAAATCCTAAATTGTCATGAACACCACAAGCTATTTTTGGAGTGTCATAAACACTACAAGTTTAAGTTCTAACTTATAGCTTTATTTGTATGAAATAGAATAGCAAAATGCAGGAGTATACAAATTACTTGCTCACTGTTACAGGGCTAGTTGTTGGCTGAATTAGTACTGAAATCCTTGTTTCTTCACCCCCAGTGTTCTGCTGTACCACCTAATCAGTTGAAAACCACGTATTATTTAACAGTACCCAGCTTCCAAGAAACATCCTATTTTATAAAAGTCAAGAGAAACAAAGGCCACACCCAAGAACTCTCTACATGCTACTCCTAAGCTATTCTTTTTTTCAACCTGTTACAAAAAAAAAAAAAAAAAAAGACATCAGCATCTTTTGTAAAAGAAATACATCAACATTTGGGAACAAGAGAAGAAATTGTTCCCTAACAATATTATCTGCTGATGTTTCTGAAAGATCAGAACCAGCCTAACTTTTCTTGGCATGCTTATTTTCCACATGAAGAACATTGAGGGTGTCAGCAGGGATGTGCATAGCTTTGTGGAGCTCAGTTAAATAGAGCCAACAGAAGTTCCAAATTTAAGCTGGGGAGTATTTCGAAGAATACTGGTTCTGATTTTCTACCTACCACTTAACTTGATAGGCATAACTCACTCTTCCTCTCCTTACCACTCTCCTATTAACAATTATATGTTAATAGAAATATGGCAATAGGATAGTTTAAAAGCAAAGAATTAACAAAAATCTATAAATACACAATAAACAAAGACCCTGGGTTCTGACTCCTAGATAAGATTTTAGGTCTCACCTAGGTTTTGTCATAATTCTAGCACCACCTCCCATTTCCCGAATACTAGATAATTTATGTTCATCAACAGAGAGTTACAGATTTTTAAAGTCTTTTTCTCCTCAATACATCAAAAAAAAAAAAAACTTGGGATGTGGGTTGAGCCAGGTAAAAACTTGCTTATAGAATTCAAAATGGTTACTGTCTTTTTTGACCTACATTGACTTTCTATGGAATAAGTATTCAAAGACAGGTAACAATGATAATGACAATGATGGGGCTAATGAGAGCTACATGTATATTAATATTAAAATGGCTTACAATGAGGCTATGTTCAGTCTTCTAGTCAACAACATTATTGTATAATTTCTACTGGTGCTGAGTTTAATTTAGTATGTCAAATTCGTCTCTAGGTTTATAAACTTTTGTGACTATAAACAAAATATATTTCACTCTAACTGGAAGAAAAGCTCTAGATTTCATCTAGTTCATTATAAAGCGATTTTCCATTTCTTATAGGAATGTAGAATAAGAAATATAATTAAAAGAGTAAGTTGCTATTGTTATGATTTATGCATATGCATTATAAAACTAAATGTGTTTTTCCTAATATTACTCCATCTACTCTCTAAAGTTTCTATAAATCAACAATATATGTCCTGAGATTTTTGTATTTTGCCCTGCAACAAACAAGAGAAAAAAATTTAAAGAATAACTTTATACCTACTGAAACAACAATTATTATTATCTATCATAGGTATTTGTCATGGAAGCACTACTAGAAAACTCAGCATAATATCTAACATAAACTCTAATTGCAAGAATCACTAAGCGCTGATTAATTCCATCATATATTTAACTGTGCATCAAACCTGATGATCAAACACCAATTTTGGCCCTCCATCAGCAGCAGTATCCTCACTTAGTAACATCCACGTGTTTGTATCAATGTCATAACGATAGAAGTCACTTTTCAGAGATTTGCTGTTCCTCACAGAGGAATCCAAATAACGCCCCAATGTGTAGATTTGCCTCCGTTGAATGTCAATGCACATTTTATGACACGATCTGGCACTAGGACCATTCTGTAGAGAGAGAGAGAGAGAGAAAATAAATAAATAAACAAATGAAAGAGCAAAAAAAAACAAAAAACAAAAAAAAAATCAAAGAACAAATAAAAGACAAATTAAATGCCCTTTTTTATTATCTTTCATTAAAAGGTTTCTCAGAAACTCACATCAAGTCAACCAATATGAGTCCAACACTAGCCTTAACTCTCTAAAGAAAAGCAAAAGCAGTAAGCAGGAGACACAAATCTTACCTTAGAAATGCTTAAAATCTACCACGAAAGATGAAATGAACTACACTGCAGCTTATGGCACTCTATTTATAACATCTATATGGTTTCTACCATATACTGCACTGCATTTTAGTCGTTTGTGCACAGAGTTCAATTCCCTATTACATGACAATCTACTTTAAGACATGTTTGGTCTTTATGAACATTTTTGTATTTCTCATCAGACTCTAGCACAAAAGAGGTACTCCAAGAATATTTAGAATCAGTGAATTTCAAAATTAGAAGAAACATCAATAAAATCTCCAGTTTAATCACTTGGACACAGGGTGGGGAACATTACACACCGGGGACTGTCATGGGATGGGCGGCAGGAGTAGGGATAGCATTAGGAGAAATACCTAATGTAAATGATGAGTTGATGGGTGCAGCAAACCAACATGGCACGTGTATACTCACCTATCAAACCTGCACATTGTGCACATGTACCCTAGAACTTAGAGTATAATAAAAAAAAATAAAATCTCTAGTTTAGTTTTCTCCTTTTAAAGATGACAAAACACAACCCTAGCAAGAAAATATTAAGACCGGGATGATACCTTTATTATGCTAGTGGCAGAAACTAGTAAGAATCCAAGTCTATGACTTCTTTATCCATCCTTTGCATTGTAAAATTAATTTTCCTGATTGAATAAACAGCACAGCTACAGTAAATAAATAGGGAATAATATTAAGAATAGTATTTATCAATAAATTAGTTAGCTGGTATCACCTGTATCACAGGACCCAATAAAACATAAAACATATTGTAGTATAGTCAAAAGGATTCATGGGGGAAAAAAGAACTTCAATTGCACAGGGTTAATTAGTTGAAAGGGGGAAAGGAAAGGAAACTAATGTTTGTTAAACAACTCCGAAGTTCTGTTTACACTATTACTGTGTATGTGTGTGTTCCATTTAATCCTTATAACAACCCCGTATGGAATTATTATCACCATTTCACAGAGTTCACTGTCACAAAACTAGGAAGTAAGATAGCAAATCTACGCCCTTGTGCACAACAGTCAAAAACTGGGCTCTTTCACAATTTCAGATTATTTTTTCTAGAAGAGAAACAAAGGCAAAAATATACTTGTTAAAACAGTGTATGCAGTTATGACTGAGATGAAGAGTTCTTGCTGCAGAAATAACAGAATTGATGTATAAAGTGGACATAGGAAGCCTGATGAATGACTGACAGAGGAGACAGTTTATGATCTTGCAGGCAATAAAGAACTACTGGTGGTTTCTAAAGCAAGATACAACATAAAAAGGCAATATTCTAAGAAGAGTAATCTAGCAGTATTAATTAAGTGAAATGAAGGGATATTAGGCAGGAAGAACAGTATTTTGACAATGAAGTTGATGTAAATGCACACTTTAATATTCATATTATTTTTAAACTTATTTTAAAATATTTTTGTCAAAGAATATCTTCAGCAAATAAGGTGAAAATTTTATTTAAGAATGGATTTCCTCCATAAATAATCTCAAAAACAAAGATGAAGTAACATATAATAAATCTATGCCATAATGCATAGAGTGTAAAACTTGAAATTTTAATAAGAGAATAATAGAACTCCTTGCTTCAACTAAATAAGCACAAATAATATTAAAACGATGATCAAATTATATGCCAAGAAAAAAGAAATAAAGATAAATCAATAGACTAGAAAACATGAAAAAAATAGAGAAAATTAACAAAGTTGGTTCTTTGAAAGACTGATAGAATTATAAACCACTGGCAGACTAATTTTTTACAAAGGAGGGAAAATACAAATTGCCAGTACCAGAAATGAAAGCAAGATTAACACTACAGACTTCCTAGAAATGAAAAAAGAGAGAATACTATCAAAAACAGAGGTAAAATCTGACAACGTAGATAAAGCAGACATAATTCCTTAAAAAACCTAACTTTTGACTTAGGATTGTCTTGGCAATGCGGGCTCTTTTTTGGTTCCATATGAACTTTAAAGCAGTTTTTTCCAATTC
>NC_045441.1:120462415-120610014 GCF_002776525.5 Piliocolobus tephrosceles | reverse complement strand
AAAACCTAACTTACCAAGATAACATGAAATGAAGGAGGAAAATCTGAAGTAATTACACATACTGAAAAACTGTATTCATTATTGCCCACACATCTACTCTGGTAAATTGTATCAAGCACTTAAGGAAAAAACGGTATCAGTTTTAGACAAAATTTTTCAGAAAACGGGGAAAAAGAAAAACTCTACTGTTTATCCACATTCTCTTCCATTCCTAGCTTATTTTATGAGGCCAACATAACACTGAAACCAAACAACAATACTACAAAGGAGAAGGAAGAGAAGGGGAAGAAGGAAGAAGAAATGGGGAAGAGGTGGAGAAATCATTTACAGGTGGCTAGGACCCCTTATGAACATAGACAAAACCAATCTTTAACAAAATATTACCAAACAGCAGGAGCAATATATGAAAAGAATATTTTACAACAAAAAGGTATTTATCTCAGGAACGTAAAGTTGATTTTACATCCGAAAATCAATCAGGATAATCTGCCACATTAAATTAATAAAGAAGAAAAAACAGAAGTATATCAATACATATGTAAAAGAGCATTTGGTAAAATTTATCTATTCATGATCAAAACTCATAGCAAAACAGGAATAGAAAGACTTTCAATCTGATAACAGATGCAAGAAAATGTAAAATTTAATTTTTCTTAATGACATACTGAATATTACACCTGTTTAGCTATGAAACAAGACAGGGATGTCTTTTCTCACTACTTATATTTAACATTGCTCAGGAAGTTCAAGTAAGTGCAATAAGGAAGGCATTAAAAAATAAAATAAAGGTTGGGCCTGGTGGCTAATGCCTGTAATCCCAGCACTTTGGGAGGCCAAGGCGGGAGGATTCGTTGAGTTCAGTAGTCCAAGACTCCTCTGTACGTTCAACATACAAAGACCCTATCTCTATACATAATTTAAAAATTAGCTGGGCATGGAGGCACGCGCCTGTGGTACCAGCTACTGTAGAGACTGAGGTGGAAGGATTGCTTGAGCCCAGAAGGTCGAGGCTGCAGCAAGCCATGATCATGTCACTGCACTCCAGCATGGGCAACAGAGAAAGACTTTGTCTCAAATAAAAAGTAAAATAAAACAAAGATGGAAAAGAGAACAGAAAGAAGAAAAATGACTGCTTCTTTAAAATACTCTAAGAAATAAAAAAGAAGCTATTAGAAATAAGTAGACTTAACAAAGTGACATGATACGAAAGCAATATTAACAAACCTATTGTATTCCTCTATATTACCAGCCAACAAATGGAAAATAAAAATTTTTAAATTCCATTATAACAGCACAAAAAGCAAAATACATTGATATCAAGTTAACTAAAATATCACAGACCTCTTAAATGGAAAACTTTTAAGAGTGCAGAGAGATAATGAAGACTAAAATAAATGGAGACTAAACCATGTTCTTGGAGTAGAAAGATTCAATATCATTAAAACACCAATTTGCAGCCGGGCGCAGGTGCTCATGCCTATAATCTCAGCATTTTAAGAAGCTGAGGTAGGTGGATCACCTGAGGTCAGGATTTTGAGACCAGCCTGGCCAACATGGTGAAACCCCACCTCTACTAAAAATACAAAAATTAGCCAGGCAGGTGCCTGTAATCCTAGCTACTTGGGAGGTTGAAGTAGGAGAATCACTTGAACCTGGGAGAAGGAGGTTGCAGTGAGCCGAGATCACATCATTGCACTCCAGCCTAGGCAACAAGAACAAAACTCTGTCTCAAAAAAAAAAAAAAAAAACACAAATAAAACAACAAAATAAAACCCACCAATTTGCTCCAAATTAATATATAATTTATCATATTCCCATCATAATCCCAACAGTTTCAGAAATTGATGATTCTAAAATTTATGTATTACCTAACTTCATGAATTACTATAAAGGTACTACTATAAAGCTACAGTAATCGAAGGAGTGTCATACTGGTTAAGAAGAGACCAAAATATAATAGAACAGAATAGAGTCCAAGAAGAGACGTATACTTACATGATCAGTTGATTTTGGCCAAGGTGCCAAAGCAAATCAATGAGCCAAGAAGATAGGGAAAAACCAGAAATCTCTTACATTACAGGCAAAGTATAAAATGGTATAACCATTTTGGGAAAAACTTTAAGTTTCATTAATGGATGATAAAAGGGTGAGAGTTTGATGAGTAACAGCATATTTTCATAATCTTGAAATGTCTCCCTATAAATTACTTGTTAATTATAAATTAGACAAATCTGGTGGGCATCCCCTTAACCAAGTGATTGAAGCTAGTATCAGATAAACTGACATAATGTGTCTCCTGATATGATATAATGAGGAGATGCTAATGTGATCTATGGGTTATTCTTGCTAAAAATATATCATCTAAATCCAATCCTAAGAAAACATACAAACCCAGCTGAAGGATATTCTAAAAAATAACTGCCCTGTACTCTTTAAAAATCATTAAAGTCAAGAAAGACAAAGAAGTTTAGGGAACTATTCTAGACTAAAGATGACTAAAGAAGCACGACACCAAAAAGCAATACATGATCATGGTCTAAATTCTGGGCTGGGGTTGCAGAGTGACAAGGGATGCCTATAAAGAACATTACTGGGGCATTATTGGATAACAGTCTATATCTGAATAGGAACTGTGGATTAGATTAAAGCAGCAGTTCTCAGTGTGGTCTGGGGTCTCCAAGGTACTTCAAGGGAATCTATAAGGTCAAAGTTATTTTTACAACAATACTAACAAAAAAATTTGTCTTTTCACTCTTATTCCCTTATGAGTGTATGTGAACATTTCGGGAAGCTATATGACTTTCCGATACAGCAACTGAATAAAGAAGCATATGAATCCAGATGTCTTTTATTGAGCCAAACATTACAGAGATTTAGAAAACTATACTAAAATGCCACTTGAGGGCCAGGCGTGGTGGCTCACGCCTGTAATCCCAGCACTTTCAGAGGCCGAGGCGGGTGGATTACGAGGTCAAGAGACCAAGACCATCCTGGCCAACATGATGAAATCCCGTCTGTACTAAAAATACAAAAATTAGCCAGGCATTTTGGCGGGTGCCTGTAATCCCAACCACTCAGGAGGCTGAGGCTGAGGCAGGAGAATTGCTTGAACCCAGGAGGTGGAGGTTGCAGTGAGCCAAGATCGCACCACTGTACTCCAGCCTGGCGACAGAATGAGACTCCGTCTCAAAAAAAAAAAAAAAGCAACTTGACTTAATATGGTTGTCACAGGAAAAAACACCTTTGTAATTGTTTGAGCTGTGAACTGATGGCAGTTGCTTTTTCCACGGCATACTATATATTTACTTGAAAGAACAAATAATGATCAAACTATGGTTATTTGGACATTATGGCAGACATTTTCTCAAAAATGAAGGAAGCAGCGCATCCCTCTTGAAGCAAAAAAATCAACAAAATTTGTTGCTGGTATTCTAACGCATGTTTTCAAGCAAAAATTCAAATTATTGAAAACCTATCTGCCACTGTGATCTTGACACCTTCCCAATACTTAAAAGACTCTAATGAGACTGACAGTGATGTTAACAAATGTGGCATATTTTGTAATGCAGTATCCCAAAAACCAGTCTTTGGAAGATATGCATAACTCATGGAACCAGTATTTTTCAAGTGACCAACACATGGATAAACATATATTCATAGGTAAAAGATCCAAAGAGCAAAACAGATCAATGGATTTTAACATAAC
This sequence comes from Piliocolobus tephrosceles, assembly GCF_002776525.5. Lineage (NCBI taxonomy): Eukaryota > Metazoa > Chordata > Mammalia > Primates > Cercopithecidae > Piliocolobus > Piliocolobus tephrosceles. The sequence continues at coordinate 120,606,308 of NC_045441.1, read as the reverse complement.
AATGCAAAAAGTTAGCTGGTATGGTTCAGAGTCTATATTGCAACTATCTTTTTTTTTTTTTTTTTTTTTTTGAGACGGAGTCTCGCTCTGTCACCCAGGCTGGAGTGCAGTGGCCGGATCTCAGCTCACTGCAAGCTCCGCCGCCCGGGTTTATGCCCTTCTCCTGCCTCAGCCTCCTGAGTAGCTGGGACTACAGTACAGGCGCCTGCCACCGCGCCCGGCTAGTTTTTCGTATTTTTTAGTGGAGACGGGGTTTTACCATGTTAGCCAGGATGGTCTCGATCTCCCGACCTCGTGATCCTCCCGTCTCGGCCTCCCAAAGTGCTGGGATTACAGGCTTGAGCTACCGCGCCCGGCCTATTGCAACTATCTTTAAGAAAAAAAACACTTGTCAATTTGAGATATGGAATCAAAAAAGAACATATGCAATTATTTGAAAAGGCTATTAAAATACTACTTTCTTTCAAAAACACAACTATATGAGGTCCAACTCTCTTCATGTATTTCACATGTAAAACATGTTGTAAGACAGTAAATGTAGAAGATATGAGAATCTAGCTGCCTTAGCTAGACATTAAAGAGATTTATAAAAATGCACAACAATGCCACATTTCTCATTTTTCGAAAGGTATTTTAATAAAATATTTTATATTCACCTGTAATAGGTTTATTACTATTATTTAAAATTGATTAAAAATACTTAAAGTACTCAGCACTAAGAACACCAATGGGTTTTTGTTTAAAGGTCTAAACGGACCCTGAGACCACGAAGTTTGAGAAGCACTATTACAAGTAAAATCCAACAAGAGCCATGTCTAATTCCTTCAAATGCTACAATTCTGTGAACACTCAAGAAAATGGAGATATGATTTAAACAACAAACAAAAGTAAAGAACATTTTCCCACCCTCCCTTTATGAAAAAAACATAATCCAGCCTTTTCCAAGATACCTCTTGCTGTAAATTTGTTTTCATTAATAATCATAGCTTATAGCCACATTATAAAATATTGGATTTTTATAGTTAATCTTAAAAAAGAATCTAGGAACTAGATTGAAGCTAATAAAAATGGCCTTCATTGACTACTTTAAAAACCAGTACATTCGTTTTGAACCTATAAAAGCTTACTTGCATACGTATGTGAACATTTAAAATACTTACTCTCTTTTAAAATTTTTTACTTATTTATTTTTTGAGATAGGGCCTTGTTCTGTCGCCCAGGCTGGAGTGCAGTTGTGCTATCATGGCTCACTATAGCCTCAACCTCCCAGGCCCAAGTGATCATCCCACCTCAGCCTAGCCTAAAGTAATCACTCTCTTTGAGAGCTGAGCTATCCTCTTATCCTTCAATCTCCTAAATGTGTTATTAGGTACATATTTAAGTTAATTAAAGTGAATTAAATTAATTTTGCTTTTTAATTGTTTATCATGCTTCTAAAATACATACTCTGGAGTCTCATCAAACAGCAACTGGCACTCACTGGTATGGAAAATTAGATATATGAACTACTAACTGTTCAATTTTGAAAGGAATGAGCATTTATGCTAGATCCATATTATTCAATTCACAGAAAGATCAACAAAAGGTTTTTATGAGTCTATTAATTAACTATAATAAATCTCAGCTCTGGTACTGAATCACCACGTTACTTATCTCTACTGACTTTGAACTAATAGAAAGTGTTCTCATCAAAATAATCTCTATATTTTAGCAGCACGAGTTTTAAAATAATTACTTATTGCATTATAAATATTACTTACAATATATGCATATGGTATAAAAAATAACAGAATGAAGTTATGTACCGATACCCAGCTTTAGAAGAATAACATTTAACATTACCTTTAAACCCCCGACCCTCTCTGGATTTTGTATTTATCGTTCCCTTTTCTCTGGTATTAATTTCTCATTTAACTTACCTCACCTACTTACTCACTAAAGAGTAAGAATGTGCACATCCTTAAAATACATACATTTTAAAGAATGTCATTCATGCCTTTAAGGAATTCAGATAGGGAAACATGAATATAAATCAATCATTATAGTAAGCCATTCAAGTATTAAAAGGGGTTAAGTGAGCACATCAAAGGAAGCTTTTAATTCTTCTTGGCAGGTCAAGAAAGGCTTTACGGAGAAAGTGAAGTCTGAACTGAGTTTTAAAGAATAAGTGGGTATTTACTAGGTAAGGTTAGGGGGAGATCCTCTGTTAATTCCAAACAAGGAAAACAACATTGCCAAAGGACACAGGTGAGAAAGTTGAATAATTCCAGCAACTATAACTGGCACACAGGAGATGAGGCTGGAAAAGAAATTGAGTAGCAAATCTTGATGAGAAATTTGGAGTTTGTACTCCAAATTTTACTCCAAATTTTCCAAGCAAAAGGAACTGAGATAAATAAATTGTTTTATTATTGTTGTTGTTATTTACAATTTCCTGTATCTATGACCTTTAATAGTATCCTGCACCAATTGACTCTGGACTTGGTTACATGATTGCTTTTTGCTATCAGGGAAATAAAAAAATTGACGGATTGCTCCTGTCTACTTCATCCCCTTTGCAGCCCAGCACCTGCCATGAAAACAAGCTCTGGCTAGCCTATATAAAACAGAGCCAGGCAGTCCCAGTTGAAACCACGCTAGATCAGCTGATAGATAGCTGACTCCTAGACAAATTAATGAGCCCAGCCAAAACCAAAAGAATGACTGAGCCAACCTGTAGACTCATGAGCAAATAAATGCTTATTACTATATGCCACTGAAGTTTTACGAGTGCTTGTAATGTAATCAACTGTGTAAACGATAACTGAAACAAAGGCTGAAGCTAACCACAGGGTTTAAGTAGAGGTGTCATAGGATCAACTACAGTATTTGGGGGACTTGTTTTCGGTTTGTTTGTTTTTTTTTTTTTTTGAGACAGAGTCTTACTCTGTTGCCCAGGCTGGAGTGCAGTGGCGCCATCTCAGCTCACTGCAACCTCCACCTCCTGGGTTCAAGGGATTCTCCTGCTTCAGTCTTCCAGGTAGCTGGGATTACAGGCACCTGCTACCACGCCCAGCTAGTTTCTATTTTTAGTAGAGATGGGGTTTCACCATGTTGGTCAGGCTGGTCTCGAACTACTGAGCTCAGGTGATCTGCTGGCCTCAGCCTCCCAAAGTGCTGGGATTACAGGCATGAGTTACTGTGCCCAGCCTTGTTTTCGTTTTGAGATAGGGTCTTGCTCTATCACCCAGGCTGGAGGCAATGCCACAGTAATGGCCCACTGCAGTCTCCACCTCCAGTCTTCAAGCAATTCTCCTGCCTTGGCCTCCCAAAGTGCTGTGATTATAGGTGTAAGCCACCACACCAAGCCCAAATATGCTTTTTAAAGACTGTGTTGATGAACAGAGAATAGGTCAACAATGGAGACATAAAAAGTATAAGAAATCATAAAGTTGAAAAAACTGCCAAAAGGAATGGAGAGGAAAACACATTTGAAATGTGGTATTGGATGACCTGTTGGATCATGCCAGGCACTTGGAGAACTGTTGGATCTTAGGCACTAATTAGACACATTCACTGAAGAAGAGGATTTTAGGACGAAACCTAGGCTTAACACAAGAATAATTACAGATGTCATCACCCTAGATTTACGATACTTTAGTAGAAAAAAGTTAATTTTTTTTTTTTAAGATTTGCCTTTTGTTGTTGAAGACAGAAATAATAATTTCAGAAAACTACTTCAATACTGAAAAAGGAAGGCCACTTACATATCCTTTCCCGGGGTAAGAAAAGTAAATCAGAATTTCAACGTGTATTTGAAAAAATAAAAACTGTCCAGTGATTAATCACTGAACAGTTTTTATTAACACAGTTTCAGAGTAAGCAAGAACCTAGTTCCCCAGGATTAAAGACACAGCACTAGATCTTTGGAAATGGCCTTCCTAGATCAAAATCAGTGGGTTATGAATTAGGCCTTTTTATCTCCTTTTCATTTGAGGCTCCTACTGTTTTCTTACAGTTCATTTTTCACTTTATATCCTGAAACAGTTTAAATGGAGAGTGCAATTAAAATGTTCTATAACGATTTGAAAAAATAATAAATGAATCAATATTTGCTTTACTCCAGGATATAATCATGCACTTAATTCAAAGCCATAAACCTAAGCCATCTTATTCACTATGGAAATGCTTTATGTATATGTGCATATACAGACATGCACATGCATACATATGTACAATTTTAATAAAAGATAATATATATCATTTATGAAAACTGACATATAATAAAATAACAGGGGCCAAAACAGTGAGATAGTGAGAGTGTCAAAAGCACAATATTGCAGAAGAAATAAAAATAAGATGAACATTAAATAATAAGAATAGAGGTAGTGGAGATGAGCAAAAAAGACAGTTACACAGTTACATTTCTAGGCTAACGCAGTTTAAAAACAAAATGATATAAAAATCCCCATTTCTATCTCTCTCTATAAAACAGATTTGGTTGTGTATCAGTAGCTGAAGAGCCAGTTATAGAAGCTGAAATTCAAGAGTACTTAAAAAAAATCTGTTTACCACAAACTCTATTGCTACTACTGCTGATAGACATTAGTGAAGAATATAATCACGCCGAAAAACAAGTGCACATCTACGCCCCTACTGTAATAGAGATGGATGAAAAGTCTGAGAACTTGCCTCTTTTTCAGTGTCTCTAGAGATACACGTCCACTGGTTCTCCTTCACACTGTACGCCCAGAAGTCAGCAAGATCTTGTGTTCCATCCCAGCCACCAAACAAATAAACGGTCTCTATGAAAATCAGAAAAATATGTGTAAAAAAAAAAGGACAAAATAAGCATAGGCACCCAAAACTACAGCTGCTTCTAAGACCACTTTAGAAGGTACATCTAAATAAATTTTAAAATAAAAATTTTAACCTGGTAACTCTCTCAAATATATACTAGACTAGTATATCCTAAGCATGAATGGATGCTGCAGAACCACTATTTTGAGAGATTTATAAAAATACAGATAAGTAGGAGGCATGTCCCAAGATTCCGATTGCTCAGGTTTTCAATGGGTGAAAATGAGTCTGTATTTGCAAAGTATCCCAGAAAAATCTAATGTGCAGCTGGTTTGGAGCTTCTGTGTTTGGCCTTGAAAACTTTACATTTACCAGCTTCTTAATAATGTAGCTACTTTTTATCCGCTATGGAATTTTTAAATTCAGATTGTAAAAAATAAAAACTCCAGAGGAATATGTAGTGTAAAAGTACAGCATAAGAACATTTAGCCGTTTTTGAAAAAAGTCATATTAAAGGTAATTTCTCTCTACTGCTATATCAAAAACAATGGCTAAAACTAGCTTTCAGTTAAAATTAGATATCTTAAGAAAAAGTGATCCATAGCTTTGATATTCCTATAAAAACTGGGGAAAATTTTTCCAAACATATGGTGGTACTTTTAACTCATCAGAAATTATCCTTTAAGTCATTCTAAGTATCTTGAGAATTTGGTTTCTTCTGACTCTGAAATGTCTACTATATTCACAGACTTTATCACTGACAAAACTGATTTTCTTGCTCAGTGAATAATGAATCTTTACATATAACATTGTGTATCATAGATCCTTATTTTCATTATTCATTTATTTTGAGACTGGGTCTCTCTCTGTTGCCCAGGCTGGAGTGCAGTGGTGCAATCATAGCTCACTGCAGCCTCCTGGGTTCAAGCAATCCCCCCGACCCAGCCTCTTGAGTAGCTGGGACTACAAGCATGTGCCACCATGCCCAGCTAACTTTTTTTCTGGGGGGTGGGGGGGGTACAGACAGGGGCTCACTATGTTGTCCAGGCTGGTATTGAACTCCTGGCCTCAAGCAATCCTCCTGCCTCAGCCTCCCAAAGTGCTGGGATTATAGGCAGGAGCCACCCCATCTGGCCCCTTCTTTATGCAATAATAGTGCGTTTCCAACTGGGCGCGGTGGCTCACGCCTGTAATCCCAGCACTTTTCGGGAGCTGAGGCGGGTGCATCATGAGGTTAGGTGTTTGAGACCAGCCTGGCCAACACAGTGAAACCCCGTTTCTACTAAACATACAAAAAAATTAGCCAGGTGTGGTGACGGGCGCCTGTAATCCCAGCTATTCAGGAGGCTGAGGCAGGAGAATCACTTAAACCTGGGAGGCAGAGGTTGCAGTGAGCTGAGATCACGCCACTGCACTCCAGCCTGGGGTGACAGTGTGAGACTCTGTCTCAAAAAATAAAACACACAAAAAAAGTTGTTTCCTTTCTTCAAATATTTCCCCCTTTGTAACTGTTTTAAGTCTACCAGTTGTATAAGCTTACCAATGATTATCTTTTAATATTAAATAAAACACTATATGAAAACTGTAAAGTCACGTACTCTCTAACTAACATGCTTCAGGCCTGTATATATGGAAGCTGTCATCTAAGTTATATCCCACCATGCAGGGTTACAATTCAAAGCGTACTTGGAAATACCAGAAGACTATTTAAGAAAACCTTTTGTCATTCACAGAGTTAGGCTATCTTCTACAAGATTGCTGTCATATTTGCATATAATTTCAAACTCTAAGTAATTTTTCAAGTGATTTGTCTCTTCTATCCCCCAAATACCTGGGGAAATAAAAAAAAAAATGTTTCACTGTTTTCTGGATAAGAACAGGCCACTGGAGCAAGACTAAGTTCTAGTACTATCTGGGTGATCAGTACAGATCATTTAAACCTCCTAGGTTTTAGTTTTTTCATCTGCAAAACTCTAGTGTTGTGAAGTCCTTCAGATATAAGTTACATGAGGCCAGGCACAGTGGCTCATGAGATCGGGAGTTCGAGACCAGCCTGGTCAACATGGTGAAATCCTATCTCGACCAAAAATACAAAAATTAGCCTTTCATGGTGGCACACATCTGTAATCCCAGCTACTCAAGAGGCTGAGGTAGGAGAATCGCTTGAACCCAGGAGGTGGAGGCTTCTGTGAGCTGAGATTGCACCACTTCACTCCAGCCTGGGCAACACAGCGAGACTCCATCTTAAAAAAAAAAAAAAGTTACATGAAAACATTCTGAAGGCTGACAAGTATGAACATCATTTCTACCTTTAAAATATGCATAAAAATGAAAAATACTCTATAGTTACTAAGTACAATAAAAATGATATTATAACTGACTACATGCCTAATTTAGTACATAAAACACATTTGGCACTGTATAAGTGTGAAATAATGCCAATTATTTTAAACTACCAAAAAAACTGTCCTATCTTGGAACTATAAAACAATCCATTATCATCAGTTAAGGAACATTCTCTTTCCAAAATGGCACACGGTAATACTCAGACACATAATTTTACAGCAAAAAAAAAAAAAAAAAATTAAAGAATTTTCATCTGGCTTAAAAATTATTTGCCAAGGCCTCACTAAAAGGAAATTAACCCTGTTAAATTCTGAAGCCTGGAGAGGGGGTATATAACTAAAATAGCAATAGCAATTGACCTTTTGTTTTACAGTGTTTCTGGGTACCCTCTGGATAAGGTTACTCTGGTTCATTAACTTTAATAACCCTTCCTCTTGGGCTCTGGGTTCTCAATGTTCTTTCTGAAAAGCAGGTCTCTTTGTACGCATAAATTCTCACAGCAAAGAAAACCCACATTTCCACAACAGCCTCATTGATAGCTGAGCAAAATAAAATCTGGCACGCAGTAAGCATCCTAATGGAATTAAGCCAAGATGTCATTCCTATCCATGAAGGCTTTGTGGTCCCAACTGAAGTTTAATAGTAAAATTAAATGAATCGGATGGAAACTGAGCCTTCTGACATACCTGAATGAAAATGCATAACAAAAATTTTAATTAATTCATCTAATTATTTAAGTCATGCAAAGAAGAACTATTATCTGGAAACAGACACCAGAAAAGGTATTATTTAATGTACAGAGGATATCAAAGACCTTTAAAAATTATGGATATAACTGGAGAGAACTGTAGAGAGAAGGAAGGAAGTAAAAAGGAGAAAAAAGAAAGCATTAATATTTGCAGTAGGGTAGTAGATTAGTTAGGGAAGCTCATTCTCGTGCTTATACGCTCTGTAATAATTCATTTACATCTGGGGTAGTACAATCCTCTTCAAGGAGCAACCCCTTCACCCCTTCTCTATATTTTTTCTGAATGGGGTATAGGCTATAGTGTCTATCCATTTCTCCCAGCACTTTGAGGAACGTTTATTCAACACTTTTTGAGTACTGAGAATTAGCAAAGCACTTTAGAGAATTAAAAAGAAAGAAGACATAGTCCCCAGTCCCTATCCTCAAGGAACTTACAATCTAGTCAAGAATATCAAAAGGCAAACAGATCAACATAACGCAAGGCAGACTAAATGTCATAAGAAAGGTAAACAAGGTAAAAAGCACCATGAGGGTTCAAAAGAGGGAAGAGAGTATATCTGGCTGAGGGGACTCAAAAGAGATTTCATGGTGACAGTGGTATTTGACCTATGCACCAGCAGGAAGGCAGGATACAGAACAAAAAAAAAAAAAAACAGAGGGCTTTTCAAGCAGAGTAAAAAGAATAACAAAAGTATAGAAACAGAAAAACACATCAAAAGTGTTTTAAGGAACGTGTATTCTCGTCAGGCAAATCCTGGCTACAATCCTGGCTCTATCACCACAGCTATGTGACCACCACACAGTTCCTTAACTATTGGTTTCTCAGTCTCTAAGATGTGATACAGTATCCATCCCATAAAGCTGCTGTGAGAATTAAATTAAATTAAAGAATGCATGTTAAATGGTTAAACTGTATGATGAATAAATATACTGTTTGATTTAAAAGAAAGCACAGGTAGGAGGTGGAGAGGAGGTTAAAAGACAGGCAGTCCAGATCATGGAAGGGATTAAATAACAGGATAAGGGCTTTGAACTTGATTCCACACAGACAGTGAAGAAGCCATAGAAGATCTTAGGCAGAGCGGTAACAAGGTAACATCTGAACTTGCAGCATACAGGACTGACTGAAGGAGTTGAGAATGACAGGGATGGGAGGTAAATTGGCCAGTAATAGCTTATGTTTGAAATGTCAAACAAATTTCATTCTAAAACACTGAGTCAATCAATCACCAATCAATCTATTTTTCATTACTTAGGCCACAAAAACTAAAATTCAACCATATTCTTTGGTATACTACATGTACCAATTTGGTACCAGTATAAAACTCTGGAGCTACCTACTACCAGTAGTACTAATCTACACATCTTATATGCACTAAAAATAATGTAGAAATGTAAGGTATATAAAGATATCTCAGTGTCTTTTTGCACAATGCAACAGGCTTTTTATTTTTAGTGCCCAAGTGCAGTATCTGTCTTCTACTTTGATTTTTAGGATAAATCAGACTGTGCTGATTGCATAACCCTCCACAAGATGGCACACTGCTTTTGCAATTAAATCAGTTTTCCAGTTTTTCCACTTTGACACTGTATAAGATGCATATACTATGCATTGACATAGCCCTGACCCAAAACTTAGACAAAATTCATGTATCAAAAAGAAGAGGTAGGGGAAGGGTTAACAGGCTGGTGAAAGAAGTTACCTTAATTCTTAGTTTAGACACTGACAGAAAAACAAAATTTTTTTAAAAAAAGGTTTTAAGAAACACAAATTTATCTTTAAGACAGAAATAAAACTCTATAATAATTAGATGAAGAGTTTAAATCCTTCTAAAAGTGAAGTTTAGTAAGACTTAAATTAACATGACAATTTTTGAAGAGAGAAATAAATGGTAAGGGGAAAAATATTTTATATGCTCTTTACCCTTCCCTTCTTAAGCCATCCTCTTGAAGTATCATGACCCCGCAGATTATCAACTGGATTCACTGCCTCCCTTTTTAAATAGAACTGTATTCTTACATAAAGCTATGGTTACAACACTATCTAAATCTTTTGGGTGAATTCAACATACAGTCACTTTCCTTGCTAAAAGGCTGAATGTTATGCCTATGACAATATACTTTGCATTCTTAATGAAGTCTGCATTTCAGAATTACTTTCTGTTAACTGTGTAAAAGAAAGATGCACATTACTTTCAGATATACAGCCACATGAATAAATTTGTAATAGCAACCAAAACCCATGTTTAGGCACTCCCTTCAAGTTTCTTTAAGGAACATCAAGAAAAACTGTATGCGGTACCACAAAATAAAAGCACTTTCAGGCTGGACGTGGTGGCTCACTCCTGTAATCCCAGCACTTTGGGAGGCCAAGGCGGGAGGATCACCTGAGGTCGGGAGTTCGAGACCAGCCTGACCAACATGGAGAAACCTTGGCTCTCCTAAAAATACAAAATTAGCCGGGCGTGGTGGCACATGCCTGTAATCCCACCTACTCGGGAGGCTGAGGCAGGAGAATTGCTTGAACCCAGGATGTGGAGGTTACGGTAAGCTGAGATTGCGCCATTGCACTCCAGCCTGGACGACAAGAGCAAGACTCCATCTCAAAAAATAAATAAATACATAAATACATAAATAAATAAAATAAAAATAATAAATAAAAGCACTTTCATATAACAGCTACAGAATAGTTAAAGGTTCAAATTTCTACAGAAGGGCTCTTCCAAGTGACAAGCAACTCTCCATCAACTTCTTTTATAGATACCAAATATTAGAGCTTTGCCTAAGTCTTCATACCTGTTCTGATTGAGAAAAAGGAAAAAGGCTTAAACTGTAGGTTTTCAGAATGTAATGAGTGTTATACAACAAGGAACAGCCTAACATAATGGAAATTTATTAATACATTTCTAACTCAGCAGACTTCCACACTGAAACAAAATAGACATGGCTTTTCTCTCTTTCTATTCACTGTTCTTATCTCAGTCGAAAACCAAGTCACAGTTGAAGAATCTTAAGTGGAGAGATGCCAGGTACAGGGATTACAATTAATAAAACTGATCCAGTAGGACAAATCCAGTAGGACAAAATACAACATTCCTTCTCTACCATGGCATGAATGATAGGACTCCCTTAGGATGGAAGAAAGCTTTGAAAATTAAGTAACAAAATTTGTGCCATCATACACCTTTTAAAATGGTCACTGTATCCTTAGAGAAGGCAGCAATATGGGGGGAAAAAACCCTATAGACTAAAAATAAAATAAAATCTACGTACTACTAAGTTTCTAATATCTAAGAAAACAAGGTATATGAAACACCGGGAAGCAACAATTGCTTTAAAATATAAGCCATGTTAAATAAGCTGAAATTAACTTTATGAAGTTTTACTCTAGTGAAGGTGTTCTTTTTAGAAAAAAATTTCTAGAGACAGAATCTTGCTCTGTTGCCTGGACTGGAGTGCAGTGGCACAATCATAGCTCACTGCAGCCTCGAACTTCTGGGCTCAAGCTATCCAAGCCTCAGCCTCCCACACAGCTGGGACTACAGGCACATGTCACCACGCCTGGCTAATTTAAAAAAATATTTTGTAGAGACAGAGGTCTTGCTATGTTGCCCAGGCTGATCTAGAACTCCCAGCCTCAAGTGATCCTTCCATCTCGGCATCCCAAAACTCTGGGATTATAGGTATGAGCTACCATGTCTGGCCAGTGTTCTTAATTTTGTGAGTTAATAAGAGTCTCTTTGATTATCTGAAGCCATGGACTCTCTTCCTAGAAAAAATTTGCAAATAGACAACATGTTGTACCTAACTTCAACAGATAAAGAACCCTTGTGCTGGAAAACTTCAAAATGCATATTTAAAATAACTGAGCTTCTTTAAACTATATTTTACTACTTATGCACCAATTTTGTTAACATGGAATTTCCTGGTTGTTCAAACTCTACTTAGAGAAAGTTATTCTTTACTACTAAACCTACCTGATCTTCATCAACAAAATTCTTATATGCACTTTAGTATTTTGTCTCAAAAATATTATAAATATATTTATGGTTTCCCTTCCCTAAGGCACCAATTATATAAAAGATTAAACAAATTTACCAAAATAACATTGGTTTTTTAGAATGTGGAATTATGAGTGAGTTACTTTTTCCCCTCAACACTGTTTTTCAAATTGTTTTAAACTTTTTCAAAAATTTTTTAATTACTTCAAAACATTTTCGTAGTGAAATTTTGTCCGATTATACAAAAAAAAAAGAAAGTTCCTTTGAGTTATATAAAATTATCTCAGCATAATTAATCACTGCTGCATATTAATATATGGCATATCAAATGCATGTTATACAAATAATATATGCATATATAAAATACATTATTTCATTTAACTCTCACAATTACTTAGTTTATTATCACCATTTAAATCAATACAATTCATTCAAGATTGAACAAGAAGTCAGGGTTAGAGCCAGGATTCAATCTCAGGGATGCAGACACCCATCTTTCCTTCCCACAAACTTAACACCTACCTATTATATTTGGCTGCCATATCATTAAGATCCGACTAGAAAGGTTCTTTTAAAGATTGATGATAAATACAATCTCTTTGAAAGTGATTAAGATCAACCTGATAATTAAGATAACTGCTGATCAATAACACAGCTATGGTACCTAAATGATTAAATAAATACTAACAGTATATGAAAGCCCTCAGTAAATCATGCTACTAATAGTCATAACAGAAACAGAGAAGAAATTTTGGAGAGAAAAACCCAAGGATATACCAGATTCTGCACTTGAGCCCAAACCACGTTCAGAAAGCAACAAATTTTACTTTAACAAATGCAAAGCTCTGTATTTAGTTTTTCTACCTAGATCCCAAAGTAATGGTAATTACAGCTTTGGGAAGCATAGTCTAAATGGTATAACAAGCAGAATCTGAAAATTTAAATATGTTTGAATATAACCAATAAAACAGATCCACCACAGAAAATATTAGTATAGTATAATAAATGACATAATAACCTGATCTACTTATCAAGGTTTATAGCAGTATCTGAAAACAGTTTCCAGGTAAATATTTTTCTTTCTACCCAAAGGAAAATGAATTTTAAAACTCTGATCCAATCCAACAAATATTTAGTGCATGTCTACTCCATACTAGGCCCTATAGTCATAAAAATAAATGAGGCAAGATCCTTGGCCTTCCCCCTTGTCCATGGGGGCTGGGAAGCTGAAGAGACAGAAATGGTATACACAATACCTATGTGAACAACTCTAAAACAATGTGGAAATTTTTTGGGGGGGGACGGAGTCTGGCTCTGTCGCCCAGGCTGGGGTGCAGTGGCTAGATCTCAGCTCACTGCAAGCTCCACCCCCTGGTTTTACACCATTCTCCTGCCTCAGCCTCCCAAATAGCTGGGACTACAGGCACCCGCCACCTCGCCCGGCTAGTTTTTTGTATTTTTTAGTAGAGACGGGGTTTCACTGTGTTAGCCAGGATGGTCTCGATCTCCTGACCTCACGATCCGCCCGTCTCGGCCTCCCAAAGTGCTGGGATTACAGGCTTGAGCCACCGCGCCCGGCCCAATGTGGAAATTATTGTAGTAATAATGGTTTGAACAGTGTTACATAAATACAGAGGGAATTATTATTTTGCTTAGATCTATCTCCTGAACCTCAAACTAATATATCCAACTGCTTACTTGACATACCTGTGTAGATGTCTCACTGGCATCTCAGACTTAACTTGTCTAAAATCAAGTTGCTGAACAACCCACCATATGGGATCCTCTCGTACCCATCTTAGAGAATGGTTACATCATTTTTCTAATTGTTCAGGTCAAAACTTTAAGTCATCCTTAGCTTCTTTTTCTCACACTCCTCCATCCAGTTCCTCAAAAAATCCTGTCAGCTCTATATGAGACCTTTTAAAATACATCCAAAACGTGCCCAATTTTCAACATTACTACTACCATTCTGGTATAAGCCAATGCTATAATCACTTCTCAGATGAGCAACAGGCTCCTTAAGGGACTCGCTGCCCTTCACTCAATTTGTTTTGTTAAACTGCAAGGTCAGTTCATAGCGTTTCTTAAACCCAACAATGGCTTCCCACTTCACTCTGCACATAGGTTAAAGTCCCAAACAAAGTCCTAAAAAACTCAACACAATTTGTCTCCCCAGCTATTTCTCTGACTTCACCTCTTACCACTTTCTTTCTCACATACCTCTGATATAGCAACAAAAATTCTGGAAAAAAACCAAGAGTAGTAGAAAGGTGGCAATGTTTTACTTTGTAATAATATCTGTTCAATAATGAATATCATCTGTATGAAGACACTTTATTTGAATACCTGGTTCAGCAGTACTTACCATAAAATGTCAAAAATTAAGGGATTAAGCTCTTTAAGAATATCTGTAATGAGGCCAGGCACGATGGCTCATGTATGTAATCCCAGCACTTTGGGAGGCCAAGACAGGATGGTCACTTGAGGTCAGAAGTTCAGGACCAGCCTGGCCAACATGGCAGAACACTGTCCTACTAAAAATACAAAAATTAGCTGGGTGGGCACCTATAACCCCAGCTACTCGGGAGGCTAAGACAGAAGAATCGCTTGAACCCCAGAGGCAGAGGTTGCAGTGAACCGAGATCACGCCACTGCACTCCAGCCTGGGCAACAGAGCGAGACTCTATCTAAAAAAAAAAAAATATATATATATATATATATACACATATATATAAAATGAATCTTCCCAGAAAACTACACAAAGACAAAAATTTTGCACACCATTTAAAGACTATCATGAGAACAAAAAATTGACAGCAATAGCTAGCTGAGACAAAAGATTGGGAATGCCACGGTGTGAAAGTTGTTAGACTTCTGAATAGTGTTTTCTGGTTTCTTTTGTTTTCTCCTGATCAGATTCCTGGATTCCCCACATTCACAACCAGAGACCTGTTTAATTTAACCTGAACTGTAATTTTAGTGTTGTGAAAGTTCAGAGCTTTTCCTATTGAGTTCCAGGGCATCTTTCCTCGTATTTCTCTCTGCTTCCAGACACTGGAATCCACAGAAGTTGCCTCACTACTGCCCTACCTCAGTTTGAACCCCAACCTAATTGTCTCACCAGTTTCTACCACAAAATAAATAAATAAAAATCAACTCCCAAATCAATTTTACTAGAGAAAACTTCTAAGAATTTGGCGAGTAAAGAAAGAGTCACGTCATGAAATGTGGCATTCTGCCATCCTTCTGGCTCTACTACCACTTATCTCAAGCTTGTCCAACCTGCGGCCCATGGGCTGCGCGAGGCCCAGAATGGCTTTCAATGTGGCCCAACACAAATTTGTAAACTTTCTTAAAATATTATGAGACTTTTTTTGTGATCTTTTTTTTTAAGCTCATAAGCTATCATTAGTGTATTTTATGTGTGGTCCAAGACCATTCTTCTTCCAATGTGGCCCAGGGAAGCCAAAAGATTGAACACCCCTGATTTATTTCCAATTTTTTTTTTTTTTTTTTGAAACAAAGTCTTGCTCTTGTACCCCAGGCTGGAGTGTGATGGCGCGATCTTGGCTCACTGCAACCTCCGCCTCCTGGGTTCAAGCAATTCTCCTGCCTCGGCCCCCTGAGTAGCTGGGATTACAGGCACCTGCCACCACGCCCGGCTAATTTTTGTATTTTTAGTAGAGATGGGGTTTTACCATGTTGGCCAGGCTGGTTTAGAACTCCTGACCTCAGGTGATCCACCCGCCTCAGCCTTCCAAAATGCTGGGATTACAGGCGTAAGCCACCGCACCCAGCCATCTCTCTCTATTTCTTCTTCCCTTTCTCTGATCCTAATGAGACAATTTTTCTTAGTGTTGCAAAAATAGTTCCTTCCCCAATCAGGTCTCAGTATTTTACTTTGTACTCCAAAGCACCTTCACCAATACATACAGTTCTCTTCCTAAAACGAATGCTATTGAGTAAAATTTTCTCCAACTTATAATTAAGTAGAAAATTTTAAAAATACATTTTAAATAAAAAAAATTTTAAATCACTGCTAATTGTACCACTAGACATAACTAAGGTCAATATTTTGGTATGTGTCCTTCTAGTCTTCCCCTCTATAGTGAATGATAAATTTAAAAGGAATCATCACTTCTATCCCTATTTCTATACCAAGATATCAAAATGTCGACAAAAGGTTTCAGATAGCTCTTCTTGGAAACATATTTTTTGAATGTAAAAAACGAAAACAACAACAAAAAAAGAGGAATTCCACCTCCAAATGTTTTATATGCCATCTCTATTACTGATAACAAGGATCACCTGAATCTGGTGAAATCCTTTCGACCTCAATGTCCACGTATAGTTAGTACTATTTCCACATTATACGTGGCAATGGTAACATATTGAAAAGCATGAGAACTTGAGCAACGGACAATGTATATTAAATGACCACCCATGATTCCTTTTTAAGGCTGAAAAATCTAGTTTTGTCATCCACCATGTGCCTAAATAAAGTTTGACCCAGAATTCATAACGATTAAGAGAAAAAAAGAAAACACTCCAAATGGGTGCAAAATGGTTCTAACTAAAAAATCTTCTACTAACAGGGTAATTCCCTAGATTTCCTGTGGTAGAAATATTTGCATAAAAGTGTATTTCCAAAGTACTTCTGTAGCTTTCTATAAACTGCTGCCAATATTGAAGTATGGATATAGGCCGATTTTTCACTAACCTATAAAAACTCCTTAGAAGCTATCAAAAAGAGATTACTCCTTTAAAGGTCCATCTGGAGGAAAATTCCATGACTATAATAGTCATTCTCACTATGCTTTCTTATAATTTCTACAGTAAATCTAGTAGTTACTCAAATAACATTTTTCCTTTTTTTTTTTTTTTTGACAGGGTCTTGCTTTGTTGCCCAGGCAGGTGTGCAGTGGTGTGATGATGGCTCACTGTAGCCTCCAATCCTGGGCTCAAGCAATCCTTCTGAGTCAGCCTCTCGAGTAGCTGAGACTACAGGTATACACCACCACACTCAGCTAATTTTTTTTTTATTTCTTATATAGAGGGGGATCTCACTATGCTGCCCAGGCTGGTCTTGAACTTTTGGGATCAAGCGATCCTCCTGCTTTGGCTTCCCAAAGTGTTGCAACTACAGCTGTAGATATTTTTTTTAAAGGGAGTAGAGGTAAGGACCCTGACCATCAAGAGTTTGCTAATGCATAAAACAAAAATATTACAGAAAAATATTTAGGCCTTCACGCCACTGCACTCCAGCCTGGGAGACACAGCAAGATTCCGTCTCAAAAAAAACAAGAAAGAAAAATATCTAGGCCTTTATCACTTTATTGTAAATATTTCAAGGATCTCTGACCTGAAAAGTTAGATTTTAATTCTCAATGACTTGCTCACACTAAGTTCTGTCATGACATTTGCCTATTCTTTGAATAATTTTCTGTTTTCAAATTTCATGGATTATAAAAAGAGGATAATTTTTTTGTCTTTTCTTAAACATGTACTTTACCTATCAATAATTAACGCAGTAAGCACTACGAAAATTCCTTCTGCTCCCCCAGATAAGGTGAGATTTAATTGTTAAAGTAAACCATATTACTTTTATATTTAAGGAAAGTGCATTTTGCTTTAAAAGGTAAAGGCTCTTCTCAAATAAACATAGATTTAGTATATTATTATAGCATACTATAACCAAATTTGTTTGAAAGGGTGGGCTGTGCATGGTAGCTCACACCTGTAATACAAGCACTTTGGGAGGTCCCAGCGGGCAGACTGCTTGAGCCCAGGAGTTCGAGACCAGCCTGGGCAACATGGCAAAACCTCATGTCTATTTTAAAAAAAGGTTGGGGGGGGGGGACATGTTTAATAATATTTTCCTT
Organism: Piliocolobus tephrosceles; assembly: GCF_002776525.5. NCBI lineage: Eukaryota > Metazoa > Chordata > Mammalia > Primates > Cercopithecidae > Piliocolobus > Piliocolobus tephrosceles. Next base: position 120,588,549 of record NC_045441.1, on the reverse strand, counting down.
ATAGTACTGCTGGAGAAAAAAGAAAAGCATTACAAATTCTACTCTATGTTCAAAAAAAGGGGAAGCTACTGCAGACAATCTAAAAATAAATTCTCAGGTCTGTATTCATAAATTATTTAATTATTCTGGATAAAAAACCAATTTGTATATAAATCTGGCTCTTTAGTAAATAAGCATACAAATATTTATTATACTCTCAGGCAGAAAGAAAAGATGCCTAAGACTCTATAGCTAATTCAAGCCTATTTCTGTAGGGCAGAAAGGCATTTGGAAAGAGGGACCAAGATTAAGAAAGTGAATTCCTATATGCCTTAAAATGAACCTTTTCCAAAGAGACCCTAATAACAATCTCAAACCGGTTCAAAGGTGATCATAGAAATTTAGCTTTTAATTTTAAAAGAAAAGTTATACTTTCTCTTCTTACAAAAATTATGAAAATAAATTCATGTCAAGAAGACTTAGTATCTACATTGTAACCATTTTTATTCTTAATTATTTTATGAGTCTCCAGAGCAATTATTTTATTCCCGAAGCAATATGACTTGGCATAACACACAGTAGAATTGAGCATTCATTACTCTTGGAAAGAGTGGTATTCTATGCAGTAAAGTTTTCTAAAATCCAATAATAACATATAACTATGCTAGATTATTGATATTATTTGCTTTTTAAGCAGCTAATCTGAGACCTATTATAATGTTGGCATTAACCTCTAAATATTATGGTAATTAAGTTTTCCTAGGTTTTAGAAACTTAAGAAACATGTTTGCTACCAAGCTTCAGAACAAAATTTAAAAGGCAGGAAAAAAATACAAAAACAAACAAAAAACAACAACTAAAACAACGAAATTATTTACAGGCTTGTGAAAAGTTTTTAGCAATTAATGGACTTACCAACACTTGGCTGCCTAATTTGATATCTGCTTCCTCTGAAAATGTATCTTAGTTCTCTTTATTCCAGTAATTCTCATATTACTCTACTACAATATAAGCGCAACAAAAATCCAGAAATACACCAGTTTTCCATGAAAATACAACACATATAAACTAGACACATACACACATAAAAGCCCGCATGTTACACTTTTTTTAGGCAATCTAATTTCATTTGTGTAAGAGCCCGCCCCCCCCACCCCCCACCCTTCCTTACCTGTCACTGCCTGGTTTAGATGATGCCTGTAGCCAATGAAGATTTTGTTTTCCATTGCAACTGCTACTCACCTGTTTGAACATCAATAACCATCTGATGGCCTCCTCTCATTCCTGGTCGGTTATCTTCCCCATCACCTTTAGTAGAAATAATAGTTTCTTTTAAAGGAATAACAAACAACAGCATACCCAGAGTAAATTTATTCATAAGACTGTAATCAGTAGTAAAAATAACCCACACTTATTTTTTCAAAATATTAAGAATAAGTAAAAGGACTCATAAAAGTAACAGTATGACTCAAATCTGTGTTTATAATAATCTTGTTCTTTTTTCCAAATGCTTTCAGGACATGAATGGACTTGGAAGTTATTTTTGATTTATTTATGATCAATGCCACAAACCAGCAGACACAAAATATTATACAAAAACATAAAACAGAAATCTCTAAGCCACTTGGGTGCCAAAGTGAAAGTCAAAAACAATACAAAATTAGATCTCCTGTATATATTCTAGGCATAGTTCGTTAGTATAATGAGCAGTTTTAAAGTTGAGCTACTAAACTATTTACAAAAACAAAGATGTTATCAAGTTTTATATTAATGATATTAATTTTGTATAATGTGTACAACTATTTTGTATAATTTTGTACAATTTTGTACTTTGTATAGTTATTTTATATAACTTTGTATAACGTATTAATTTTGTGCCAATATTTCAACAATCAGTTCCCACCTAATTTACCAACTACTTTATGTAAGTACTGACTGAAGAAATCTAAGATTTACTTCACTTTGATTCTCATTTCCATCAGAGTTTAATAAGCAGGTTTAAATACAATCAGTAAAACTTTATTTAAACTTCCAAAAGAGAACACTATTATTCAACTTGTATCTAATCTTACTTTACACCAAATCTTACATACATAAAGTTATGGCCAGGCGTGGTGGCTCACACCTGTAATCCAAGCACTTTGGAAGGCCAAGGTGTGTAGATCACCTGAGGTCAGGAGTTCAGGACCAGCCTGGCCAACATGGTAAAACCCTGTCTCTACTAAAAATACAAAAAATCAGGCATGGTGGCGGGTGCTTGTAATCCCAGCTACTCAGGAGGCTGAGGCAGGAGAATCACTTGAACCCGGGAGGCGGAGGTTGCAATGAGCCGAGGTTGCACCACTGCATTCCAGCTGGGCAACGAGAGTGAGACTCCATCTCAAAAAAATAAAAAATAAAAAGTTATAACTTCATTTCGGTAGTTCAAAAGGTTATAAGATTCTAATGTCTTACCTGATATGAACTAGAAAGCCTAAGGCTTTCTTCATAACTCTCCTATTAGTTGAAATATATTACTTTGGCTAATAAGTTTCCCTGTATTGGCTTTCTCCTAATGGAGATATTCAAATTCAAATGGAGAATATCAAATTTTATACTAATTTCACAAGGGTGCTATGAAAAATGACTGAAATGTCAATTCTTATATACAGAAAATAAGACACAAAACTGAAGCTTTTCATTACTACTGTATTCAGCGGCTAATCATCCAGAAGTTCCCTCCAAATCCTTTCTCCTAATAGTTAAGCCTTTAGATTGTGCAATTTATTATCATTGAAGCTTTTGCCCTTTCTTCGTTTCTTCCCCCATCAGTCAGTATCACCATTTTTAAGAATAGATTTAAGAAAGCATATTCATCCCTGAGAGGTCTGAGGGAAAAAAGAAAGCACTAAAATGAATTCATTTTCAGTATGTTTGTACTTTATATGTTGAATCCATTAGTTTGCAAATACACAATTACAGTCTGTTTGCTATAATACGTGTCTTTAAAGAAAATTACCTCATATATGACTGATAAAATAGGAGAATGATGTTCATCTAACATCAATTATGGAGGTACTTAAGCAATTTTCCCCTGCATATTAATGTGCAACACTATCAGGAGAAAGCTTTCTCACAACTAAAGAGAAGTCCTTAGCAATACATGAAGACCACAATGAAAAAAGCTCAGTATCCACAGAACTGCCTTCCTTTAATGCAAACAGTTGCATTAAGAGATTGCTACACTTTCCACTATGTTAACTATTTGGCAAAGCAGTGAGTACAGATGAAGAAGTGACAAAAACTTCCCCCTTACATGAAAATAAGGGATTCATGAAGAAGACTATACTCTGGATCTGATTTCAAGTTTTGATGAAAACAGTCTTTATTAGAAGCCAATGCCCTCCAGGATCCATATTTCAAAGATGAAGTCATAAGCCCAGGGCTTAAGTCTAAACACACTATGATGCTCAATATAAATACCTTTGAAGATTTAAATGTACTGATATTTATTTCTATTATAATTATTACACTAGTTTTTATTAGTAGCTGGTTATAAAGTTCCACAGATTTGGAATGGTCTTCTGCCTATTTTTCTTATATGCCCTGCTAGGTTTAGCAAGCAATTTTGCAGAACTTAAGCTTTTCAAGAACATGCATATGGCAATACAACACAGCCTATAATTTTATACCATGCATCTATCAAAGCAGTTTATAATGATATTCTGTGTAAAAGCTGCCCAACCTTCTGTTATGGCAGTGAAACAAAAAGGTTTAAAAAGAAAATTTTAATATAACAATGAATTCTACTACCTGGTTAAGGAACCTACGTCTTGTTTTAAACATCTGCTTTTTATTTATTTTGTTATGGTTGTTGTTTTGTTTTTTGAGACACAGTCTCACTTTGTTGCCCAGGTTGAAGTGCAGTGGTATGAACATGGTTGACTGCAGCCTTGACCTCCCAGGCTCAAGCCACCCTTCTACCTCAGCACCCTTAAGCAGCTGGGACAACAGGTGCCTGCCAACTTATCTGGCTTTTTTTTTTTTTTTTTTTTTTAAGATGGAGCCTCCATCTGTCTCCCAGTCTGGAGTGCAATAGTGTAATCTCAGCTCACTGCAACCTCTGCCTCACAGGTTCAAGTGGTTCTCCTACCTCAGCCTCCCGAGTAGCTGGGATTACAGGTGCACACCATCACACCCAGCTAATTAATTTTTGTATTTTTAGTGGAGACAGGGTTTTGCCATGTTGGGCAGGCTGGTCTTGAACTACTAACCTCAGGTGATCTGCCCACCTTGGTCTCCCACAGTCTTGGGATTATACGTGTGAGCCACCACACTCGGCTGTATAGTTAATTTTTTGTAGAGACAGGGTCTCACCATGTTGCCCAGGCCGATCTTGAACCCTGAGCTCAAGCAATCTTCCTGTGTCGGCCTCCAAAAGTACTGGGATTACAGACATGAGCCACTGCACCTGGCCAATATCTTTTTTATTAAAATAGTACTATGACACTTGAACTACCTTGGGAAAACTGAAGACTGAGACATTGAAGAAAGAGAACTACAATCTAGAAGGTATGGCTTACCTTTGGTACTTTTGGGAATGATTTGACTCCATCGTGGCTTATATTCCTGTTGACTGATATACTGATTGAACAAGCCATCTGCAAATATTGAAGAATGAGAAAGAATTACACCTTAACTACTTACATTATTTATTAGAGAAAAAAATTAAAATTTAAAATACTACATTAAGAGAAATTACTAATATGTCACTAATAAAAAAGCACATTTTCATAAAATATGCATCACTTCAGTTTCACTTCATGCTACCCCAAATATAAAGTAGTAAAATATTAATTGGCACGACCATGCAAACAAATTGCTTTAGAGGAAGCTCATATTAAATGTACTGTTTCTCACCATTACTGCACCTATTAGATACAAAGTCATTGCTGCATTCAATGGACAAGTATGTGACATTACCAAAGGGTTAGAGATCTTGAAAGAAGGAAAAGGGAGTCAACTGGGAGGGGGAAAAAAAAGTCATAAGACAATTTAAGGCTGCAAAATAGAAGCAGGACAAAATAAAAATAAATAATCTGTATAAATGTGCTACTTCATTGAGAAAAGACCTTATATATCTTTAAAAAATCATTTCCATATCATTATTATAAATATAATTGGGAAAAGGAAAGGATAATTTAAGATTAGGAGAATTATATTTTAATTTCTTTTTGTGATCTCCCACCACTTGTCTTTATTTCAACTATGAAATTCTTAATCTTTATATCCTATAATGACATGGATTCATTGCATCCCAATCTCTTTCCCCCAACAGTGCTTTGTGCCAGTACTTTTTGCAACCATATCCAAGAGAACTAGAGAAGAAAATAGAGCTCCAACAATTTTGGTGTAGGTCCTTGATACATTTTCAGGAAAAGGGAACATTAATTTTAACACGTGAATTCCATTATTATACAGTTTTGAGTACAAAGCTACATAAAGATAAAAGTACTAACAGCAGTAATAAAACTATATTTATGGAACACTTACCAAATGTTAGAATTTATGCTGTCTCATCTCATTTAATTCTAAAAACAATCCTATGAAATACACATTATCATCTCCATTTTATAAACCCGGAAAAGTGTATTTAAAAAAAGTAAGAAACTTAACCAAAATCACACAGCTCTTACTTAAATGGTGGAGTTGGGACTAAAGTTCTACCACGCTTTCCTTACTCCTGATTCTGCTGTATCGATAAACTCATAATCTACTTATTAAGTTGTTACACTAGTTTCTGTAATGGTATGGAGACTGAACTCCCTACATACATCCCCACATACATACATAAATAATTATGAAGCCCTATTCCCGTGGCCCTCAACAAAGATTAGTTTAAGAAGGGTATGGAACCCAATTTTGGCTAATGAAACATGAGGAGTCTTCTGGGAGACTTCTAGGCAATTTTTCCTTACTTCTAAAGAGACATACAGAAAAGAAAAATATACTTTTATTCCTCTGGAATATCTGCATGTAATGTATACAAATATTAAAGCCAATTTGTCGAAGTACAAGAATGTAGTCAATTCTATAATGATGACACAGCAGAGAGAAAGAAAGAAATGATCACTGAGTCAACTAACCATGAAATCCACCTTACTTCTGGACTTCTTGCTATGTGCTACAATAACATTTCCTTAGTATTTAGGCTACAAACCCTAGCTTTTACACGCGCCCAAATAGATCATAATTTATAAAGTGACTTTTACTATAAACTGTCATGTGGCTCAATTTAAAAGTAAAACTGTTTTCTGTGATTTATATATTCACTAGAGACCAAGCAATTTAGAGCATTCCCCCTAATCTTTCTTTTCTGGGTAATTATAGAAAAGAAATACCCAGCTTCTGGGTAGGAAGCTCAGTTGTAACCAACCCTTTCAGCTTTCAAGACTTTTCATTTTCAGCTGGCTTTAACTGGAAACCTCCATCCTACAGGCACAAATTTCCTTTCTTCTTTGCCTTTGAGACTTTTCAAAATTCTTGCAAAAAGTCAATAAATACTGTAAACACTAAAGCAGGGTAAAGGTTAAAAAAATGCATTGCTTTTAGTACCTTGTTTTAATATAAAAGAACTTCCTACAACTTTCACAATCTAAAAACAAAAAGTTGACACTGCTACATCCCAAATAATCTCCATGCTCCCTATTATTTCTAATTCTTGGAAACTCTTGCTAATAAGGCCTTTTGCCTTGGTAGGCTTGCTTTAGATATATAATTCAGCAAAAAAACTCAGCCTCTCTATTGAAACAATAATGACATTCTCATCTATAAAAATATGACATCCATTACAATGTTTAAAAATCTCAGAAACAAATTAGTAAATAAGAAATTTAAAGATGCCTGTGAACCATGTGAGTTCAAAAAATCATTTCTGTTTAAAGAAGAAGTCAGGCAGTTGCTAATATTTCTATAAGTCTATTTTTCACAAAAATCTAAACCAAGAGATCAGAACAGTTAGATAAAATTAAAACTATACAAAAGAAATTAAAGTATCACTAGGAGAAAGCACACTAAGAACTAGTTGTTAATAATTTTTAAACTATTTAACTAGAGTCTCAGGTCCAATATCACTTCATTTTTTCCCCTATAATTACGACTATACTAAATATATTTCACAGAGTCCTCACTGAGCACAAGCTGTTCTTTTCTCCAATAACAGTTGATACTCTCTTTAAAAAGCACATGATGGCCCAGCCTGGTGGCTCAGACCTGTAATTCCAGTGTTTTGGGAGGCTAAGGCAGGAGGATCATTCAAGGCCAGGAGTTGAAAACCAGTCTGGGCAACACAGAAATCCTGCCTACACACACACACACACACACACACACACACACAACATGATCTAAAAATGAGACTTAGGAAGCTTTTACCAAAAGGGAAAAACATTTCAAATCTCTTGCCCAGAATTAAAAAGAAAACAAAACCCAAAAAATCCACATAGATTATAGTACTGCTGCCTAGTTATATATATTTATATTTGATAAACTCAAACTTTTATCAAATTTGATTTTTCACCAAAATAGAGATTATACACAAAAGAAATAATTTAAAATGCATGTATAGGTAAATAACTTATAGAGCATAAAATCCTTTTTGACCATTCAAGAATGATTAGATCAAAAAGAATTTTTAAGAAACTAATTTCATCAGTTTGTCCAAATTCTGAAAAAAAGGCCAATATTATACCAGTAATAATATAATAATCAATATTAGGACATTGAACCAGTAAATATTTACTAAGACAGTAAAGCTTAGAGATAAAGAGTATGGATTTTGGCACCAGACTACCTGAACTCAAATCTTAGCTCTGTCACTTACTAGATACACCATCTTGAGCAAATTAATCATTCTCATATATTAAACGGAAATAACAACAATATTTACCCTAGAAGGTTAAGTATGAAAATTAAATAAATTCACGTAAAAGGTCTAGGAGAATAGATGACACATTGTCAAGCTCTCAGATATGTTACTTACGATGATGATGATGATAATAATGCAGTGTTTGGAAATGTACTTGACAGAAAATTAACAATCTTTTATGAACAAAATGAAAAATATAGCACCAAGACAAATACGAGTTAAGAGGAGGAAGGAGTGATTCAGCGAGAATATAATGAAAGAAGATACCTTGAAAGAGTGGCTTTGAAGAATGCACTGGAACTGAATTATATGAAAAGGAAAGTAATCGGAAAGAAAATACAGCATACACAAAGGCACAAAGGCATTAATGAGCAAAAATTATGAAAAAAAAAAGCATGTTTCAGAAAGAGTCTGGCAGTTGGGAAAGGGGAAAAATGAGTGAGATTTTGCATTATAAGCATTACTAAGAAACAAAATCTTAAAGAGAAAAAAGGAAAAATCTTGCTATCCTGGAACACAACCCTACCTCCTAACTCAAAAGAAGCTTCTAAAAATAGGAAAAATTCACATTCAAAGATTAATAGTGTTAAAAAAGAATCAACCCAAGAATTATACAATATAAAAAGGAAAACAAATGAGTTTTTTAAAGTAGCAAATGAATCTGATTCAACAGAAAAATGTAGCCATGCAATAGATGAAAGTAGCCAAATACCTTTCCACAAATAAAAAAAGCAACTCTCTCTATGAAACATGAGTACAGATTAGAGATATGAGCAGTTGGAAAGTAGACATCTAAATAGTTGGAAAAGAAACGGTAAGACAACAAAAGGAAACAAAAATTGAATTGTCAGAGACAAGAGAAAAGAGGAATGAACAAATTGAAAATATCATAGAACTGAAGGTCAAAGTGTAAGAAGGAGACACTAAAAATAACATAGTAGTGGAAATGGGATAAAGGGTTTAGAGAAGCTTAAAATATTAAACAGAAATGTGGAGTTAAAAAAGATAAAGGAGAAAATAAAAGAAATGATAGACTAAGGCAACATATATTTAATCGAAAGAAAACCAAAACAGACAATAGTTAACAGGGTTGCCACACTGGAGTTTCAGACAGCCTTGTTAATATAATTACAAAATAATCTAAAACAAATATAAAATATTTAAAGTCAGAGGGAAAAAGATTATATTAAAAAATGGCAGTTGAAAATGACAGCACACCTCTCAATAGCAACAATGGAAGCTGATTAATAACAGTCGAATGATATTCAGGATGTATTTCAAGAAAATCAGTGTCAATCTGGAATTCTACATCTAGCAAAAATACGCTCCTAGAAAGGAGACAAAATTTTCAGGTCAGCAATTCTAAAAGAGTTGAACTGCATTATAGAAGAAATTCTAAAGGATGGGCTTATGGCACAGGGAACAAACACACTCTTAGATATAAGATTAAAGACACAAACAATAATGAAGAGAAAAAAACAGTAAATATTTGGGCAAAATTAATGAACAATTGCTATATAAGACTAAGATTTTATAGGGTCTTTGAACATGGTATCAAAATAAATGACAACAATAGAGCAATCGACAACAACAGAATAATGAATTAGAAGGTGAGAATATGAAGCTGAAAGTCTACTAAATCCTCACATGGGAAGAGAGAAAAGGTACTGATCGATCGGCCGGGAGCAGTGGCTCACGCCTGTAATCCCAGCACTTTGGGAGGCCGAGATGGGCGGATCACGAGGTCAGGAGATTGAGACCATCCTGACTAACATGGTGAAATCCCGTCTCTACTAAAAATACAAAAAATTAGCCAGGTGTGGTTGCGGGCGCCTGTAGTCCCAGCTACTCAGGAGACTGAGGCAGGGGAATGGTGTGAACCTGGGAGGCGGAGCTCACAGTGAGCCAAGATCGCGCCACTGCACTCCAGCCTGAGCGACAGAGTAAGACTCTGTCTCAAAAAAAAAGACACTGATCAATTTTGTTAAGGCAATCATGCATACTTGTTGTAATTTCTAAACTAAATCATAAGTCAATGATATATTAATAAAATAAAATTTTATTTAAATAAAATGTATTTATTATTAAGTTTTTAAATAAAAACTTATTTAAATAAAATTTATAAGAGATATTTCTCTTCAGAGGGATAAAGGTTGAAAATAAAAGATGGAAAAGATATGCCATACGGGCCGGGCACGGTGGCTCAAGCCTGTAATCCCAGCACTTTGGGAGGCCAAGGTGGGTGGATCACGAGGTCAGGAGATCAAGACAATCCTGGCTAACATGGTGAAACCCCGTCTCTACTAAAAAATACAAAAAAAAAACTAGCCAGGCAAGGTGGCGGGCGCCTGTAGTCCCAGCTACTCCGGAGGCTGAGGCAGGAGAATGGCGTAAACCTGGAGCTGGAGCTTGCAGTGAGTGAGCTGAGATCCGGCCACTGCACTCCAGCCTGGGCCACAGAGCGAGACTCCGTCTCAAAATAAAAAAAAAATATGCCATACAAATAAGAAATGAAAACAGATCTTAATACAATTTACACCTTTAAGCAAAAATATTTCTAGAGATAAAAAGGCACTTCATAATGAAAGATTTAATTCAAAATAATTTAAAATTTATTTTCAATTAAAAACATGGCATCAAAATGTAAAGTTAAATTAGACCAACTATAGGAAACATACGATTTCATGATCATAGTGGAAAGTGTTAAAATCTTTCTCAGTAATGAGAATCAGAAAATTCTTATTGATAAAGAAGATTTGTGCAATATGATTAGCAACTGTGACCAACTGAACAGATATACAACACTGCTCCAACAACTACAGAATTCACATTCTGTTCAAATATATATGATATGTTTATAAAAATTGAATAAGCTGGGCTACACAGCAAGTCTCATTAAATTTCAAAGGAGTGCAAACACACAGGATATGCACTCTGGCCCCTATGCAATTATGCCAGAAATCACTAACAAATAAAATAACTAGTAAATCTCCCCAAATTTGTAAATTAAAAACCACGGTTCTTTCAAAGAGCCATTTCATTTCATAATGAAAATACTAAACTGAACAAAAGTAAAAATACTTCCTAGCACAACAAAAGAACGAGAAGAGGAAATTTTATTTATTTATTTATTTATTTTGAGATGGAGTCTTGCTCTGTCACCCAGGCTGGAGTGCAGTGGCCGATCTCAGCTCACTGCAAGCTCCGCCTCCCAGGTTTACACCATTCTCCTGCCTCAGCCTCCCAAGTAGCTGGGACTACAGGCGCCCACCACCACGCCTGGCTAGTTTTTTTTTTGTATTTTTTAGTAGAGACGGGGTTTCACCGTGTTAGCCAGGATGGTCTCCATCTCCTGACCTTGTGATCTGCCCATCTCGGTCTCCCAAAGTGCTGGGATTACAGGCTTGAGCCACCATGCCCGGCCGAGGAAATTTTATATATTTAAATGTATATAAGGGAAATTTTCAAAGTCCAAAAACTAATGAGACCCTGCCAAAATAACACAAAAACCTCCACACAAAGGTAACTTCAGGTCCAGTTGCCTTCACTAGTAAATTCTACCAAGCTACTACTCATTCTACACAAACACTTTTAGATTCCTGCCTCATTCTATAAGGTTAGAACTACCCAAACACACCAAAAGATACCAAAACACGACATGCACATTATAAGAAAACTGCAGACCAATATCTTACATACACAAATTTATGCAAAAATACTTCATAAAAATGTGGCAGATCAAATACAATACCTGAAAAGAGTAAGACACCATTTTCAAGTAGGGTTTGTAACAGGAATACAAAATTGCATTAAAAACAGAAAATCAATGAAGATAATTCAATATACATATGCCTTTATAATGCTTTGCTTTACCACGCTTCACAGGTACTGTGTTTTTTATAAATTGAAGGAAGTCTATGGATGACGTTTTTCCAACAGAATTTCTTCACTTTGCGTCTCTCTCACATTTCAGTAATTCTCGCAGTTTCAATGTTTTTCATTATTATATCTGTTACAGTCACCTATGATCAGCGATCTTTGATGTTAATAATGTAATTGTTTTGAGGCACCATGAACTACAGCCTTATAAGACAAGGAACTTAATATATGTGTGTGTTCTGACTACTCCATAAACCAGTAGTTCCCCCATTTCTCTCCCTCTCTTTGAGCCTCCCTATTCCCTGAGATGCAACAATACTGAAATTAGGCCATTTAATATCTTTACTGGCCTTTAAGTGTTCAACACACACCTCTCATTTTCAATAAAAAACTAGAAATAATTAAACTTAGGGAGGAAGGCATGTCAAAGGCCAAGATAGGCTGAAAGTTGACCTCTTGTACTAAAGTTTACCAAGTTGTAAATGAGAAGGAAAAGTTCTTGAAGGAAACTACAAGTGAACCTACGACTGATACGAAAGCAAAACAGACTTATTGTTAATATGGAGAAAGTTAGAGTGGTCTGAATAAATTAAACCAGTCATAACACTACACTTCCTTAAGCCAAAACCTAATCTAAAGCATGGCCTTAACTCTCTTCAAGTGTATGAAAGCTGAGAGAAGTCAGAAAACTGCAAAAGAAAAGTTGTAAGTTAGCAGAGGTTGGTCCATGAAGTTTAAAGAATGAAGCCATCTCTGTAACATAAAAGTACAAAGTAAAGCCACAAGTGTTGATGTATTATAGAAGATGCAGCAAGTTATTACTATCTAGAAGATTCAGCTAAGATCACTGATGAAGGTAACTATACTAAACAGATTTTCAATGTAGACAAAACATTCCAATAGACTTCTACTAGAGAAGAAAGTGCCATCTAGGACTTTCATAGCTAGAGAGAAGTCAATGACTGGCCTCAAAGCTTCAAAGGACAGTGTGACTCTCTTGTAAGGGTTTAATGCAGCTAGTGACTTAAAGTGGAAGTCAATGCTCATTTACTATTCTGAAAAATCCTAGGACCCTTAAGAATTAAGCTGAATCTACTCTGCCTGTGCTCTACAAATGGAATAACAAAGCCTAGATGACAGCACATCTGTGTACAGAATGGTTTACTGAATATTTTATGCCCACTGTTGAGAACTACTGCTCAGAAAAAAAAAAAAAAAAAAAAAAGATTTATTTCAAAACATTACTGCTCACTAACAATGCACCTCCCAAGAGCTCTGATGGGGAAATACAGGGAGATTAATGTTTTCATGCCTGCTAACACATATCCATTTTGCAGCCTATGGATCAAGGAGTCATTTAGACTTTCAAGAAAGTCTTGTTATTTAAGAAACACATTTTGTAAGGCTATAGTTGCCACAGACAGTGATTCCTCTGATGAATCTGGGCAAAGTAAATTGAAAACCTGGAAAGGATTCACCATTCTAGATGCCATTAAGAACATTCACGATTCATGGGAAGAGATCAAATTATTAACATTAACAAGAGTTTGGAAGAAGTTGATTCCAACCTTATGGATGATGTGGAGAGGGTTAAAGACTTCAGAAGAAGAAGTTAACTGCAGATGTGGTAGAAACAGCAAGAGAACTAGAAGCAGAAGTAGAACCTGAAGATGTGACTGAACTGCTACAATCTCATGATAAAATCTGAATGGATGAGAAACTGCTTCTTATGAATGAGCAAATAAAGTGGTTTCTTGAGATGGAAACTATTCCTGATGAAGATGCTGTGAACATTGTTGAAATGACAACAAAGGATTTAGAATATTACATAAACTTAGCTGATAAAACAGCAGCAGGGTTTGAGAGGATTGACTCTAATTTTGAAAGAAGTTCTACTGTGGATCAAATGCAATCAGACAGCATTGCATGACACAGAGAAATCTTTTGTGAAAGGAAGAGCTCATTGATGCAGCAAACTTCACTTTTGTCTTATTTTAAGAAACTGCCACAGCCACTCCAACTTTTAGCAATCACCATCCTTATCAGCCAGCAGCCATCAATACTGAGGCAAGACCCTTCACCAGCAAAAAGACTGTAACTCACTGAAGGCTCAGATGATCATTAGCATTTTTAAAGCAATAAAGCATTTTTAAGTTAAGGTATGTGCATTTTCTTTAAAGAAATAATGCCACTGTACCTTAACAGGCTACAGTAAAGTGGAAACATAACTTTTATATGCACAGGGAAAGGAAATAAAATTTGTGTGACTTGCTTTATTGTGACATTCACTTCATTGCAGTGGTCTGGAACCAAACCTGCAGTATCTCCAAGATATGCCTATAATTAAGAACTACTGCATAATCCAAAAGACAAGAGTGGAGAGATTTTTTTTAAAGTAGGATAACAGAAAAAAGAAAGAAGCAGGGAAAGACAGAGGGAGAAGGGTAGAGATTTCAGGTTGAAACTTCATGACTACCTTATTAAACTTTATCCTTCCCTTATCTCACAAAAGAAAAATTCTCTTTCCATAGCAAAAAAGATAAGCTCAGCAAAGGGAGGTTTTCAGTACAATCTCTACATGTTTGAGTAAAACATTCCTGTCCCTAGGTGATTACTTTTGCCTACCATCACCAGATCCTGTACTGGCAAAGAGGTAGTAGCAATTATTGGTTCCGAAATCACCTATAATAAAATGAAATGTAAATACAGTGATGTTTCTAGACAAAGAAAAAGCCTATTAGAGAAATAAATACAGCCTTACGCTTTCTTAAAATACAGACAATACTTAAAGATCACACTAAGTAATATACTAAAAATACTAAAAGTAGCTTTTGTATCCTCCATTACAAGAAGCTTGACAGAGATTCTTTTGATTCCCTAGATCTTCCTATTTAGCAGGCAGGAACTTCTTGTCCTTCTCTGCTATGTTTTTAATAGAGCAGAAGCCAAAAAACTCTGCACTGTTTACTTCCTTATTTGTCCAACAAATCATCATCAATGAGGTCAGAAGCAAACTGAACAACCCTGAAAGGAATGTTTATTAACTAACAGTGTTCCAGGCCACTTTAGAGAGCCATAGTATTCATAGTACAAAAACTATGATGTGGCTGTAAGTTTCAAGAATTGAGCAACTACTAATTTCTCTAAACTTGGTTCCTTTCTAGAGCCAAAGGATAAGTTAAGTCTCTGTAGATACTAAAACTGCACAAGATTTTTATCAGCTAATCCTAACCAACTCAGTACGTCACTAAAGACAGCTTTAAAATATGTAACTGTTTTTAGCTTATTAATTGTATAGAGTTGCCTATGGCAGTTGTTTTGCTTTCTCTTCACAAAATAATAAACGCCTTACTGATAAATATCTGAAACAAACAAAAAAGCTCTAAAATTACCTATGCCTTCCCCATTCTATGAGGTTAAAAAAAAAAAATACAGAATTCACTCCTAGAAATGGCATACATACATACATATATATATACACACACATACACATATACACACACACACACACACTTTTATTGGTAGCTTTTCAAAGTCTGGTAAGAGATTAGTTATGTGTTTTAATTGTTTATACTCCAAAATATACTCAATTTCAAACATACCAATCATTTATTTGCAAGTATCATCATCAATCAAGTAAGCAATAACAATGTACAAGGCTTAGAAGCAGATTTGTCATATTTTAAAAAGTGGAGCTCAAAGCAATTCATGTTAAGTTAACTTTACATTTATAAACTCAAAGAAGGCAGTGCAGGTCTGGTTTTCTTTTAGCTACCCAATATCTAATAAATATGAATACCTAGTAATAGATGATAACTGTGATAAAATGAAAATGAGAGCAAATCACTGAAAAATGTATTATTTCTTATTTCTTCCTATAAAAGATGCACCAATTTCAATTCCACAAGTTTTATATTGTACAACTATTCTGTTCTTTGTCACTATGAAAGTTACCGTGGAAGCCCTTTTTAGTTTAAATAACAAAACGCATCAGACCTTAAATATCCAAATGAGCGTTACTGTCCAAAGTCAATACCCTGGGAGATAATATAGATGTTCAACTATTCACATTTCTTTCGAAGCCAGATTACAGGTCACACAAGAAAATCGGCAATTATATAGTATTCACACCACAACGAAGTTATTTTCAATACAAATCTCCTTGTTCCTTACATATAATTGCTTATTAATAACTTTTTTTATTATCTAGCCCCCCCTTCTCCTCAAAACTACACTGTTAATAAATATTGGCTATCAATATCAAAATATTTTTTCTGATACAATTTAATGCTAGTTAATGTTATCATCTGTAAGTGCACGGTTTCCCAAGATGACAACTTAAATTTATATGTGAGTTCAAGTACATTTCACTTTTTAAAGTCTCATTACATCATGGATCTATTTTACATGAAAGAAGTCCCTAATCCAAAGAGCTAATAATCTTTAACTGAGTAAAAAAAAACAAGAAAAAAAATTAGAATAATAACTGGCATAAGCCTATATTCTTTTTGAGAAAGTTTCCCGTACGTACTTGAATTTACCCTAATAACCAATCTAAGTTTCATACCATTTACAGCTTTTTCAATCAGCTCTTCACAAGCATCAAAATCACCCTTCAACACCAGCTTGTCATGAATATCTGTTAACATGGGATGTTCCAGTGCAATCTTGGTTTTCTTTTGCAGTGACTCAAAAGCTTCTGTATAGTTGTGTTGTCTGAAGTGTTTTAGGCAAAGGCGAATAGCTTCCTGTTCACGGTACTACTAGAACACAGAGTTTAAGTATGGAAAGAAGAGATTTGGTTAGATGATACTGTAGGAAACAGTTAACAACAGTAAAAATAACTAATCTACACTGAGCATGTATTAACACTATGTGCCAAGCAGCATACTAACCTGATTCATTAGGTATCATTATTTGGCTCTTTTAACTAGCAAAACTAAAACTTGGCCTGTTCCAATTAACTTGTCCAAGGTTACAAAGTATGTAGCCAAAAGTTATTAAACCAAACCTAATTCCAGAGTCTCAACTTTGAAGAAAGGGAGAACACCTATTTCTTAAACTCCACTTAATATTGTAAAAATTATAACTCCATAGTGTCTATTAATCCCATTACAATGCAGGTACTGACAGCACAAAAAAACATGAAATAATTCACATACAATTATACTATGCTTTCTATTTTTGGTTTTTAAGCTATTACTTGAATGACAAGTATCAAGTATACAGATACTTCAAATTTACAAACATGTTTTATGACTCAAAAATCATCAAAAACAGACTAAATGTAATTTTTTTTTTTTTGAGACAGGGTATTGCTCTCTCTCCCCGGCTGGAGTGCAGCGGCGTAATCTCAGCTCACTGCAACCTTCGCCTCATGGGTTCAAGCAATTCTCCTGCCTCAGCCTCCTAAGTAGCTGAGCTTACAGGCACATGTCACCATGCCCAGCTAATTTTTGTATTTTTAGTAGAGACAGGGTTTCACCATGTTGGTCAGGATGGTCTCGAACTCCTGACCTCAGGCAATCTGCGCACCTCGGTCTCCCAAAGTGCTGGGATTACAGGTGAGACCCACTGCGCCCGGCCCAATTTAATTGTTTTCTAAATCTGAACTACCTCATCTATTAAGCAGCTATAAAGTAGACATCTCAATTAACTGGAATCCAAAAAGCAGGCACTTAATTTATTAAAATTTTCCCCTAATAGGACAGATGCCAAAATCACAATCTTATAAAAACGATTTTTTTAAAAAAATGTCAACTTCAGGAGTATGTTCTGGGGCTATGTCAAATTTCCTAAGTATACCACTATTCAAACAAACAGATGACACGGAAGCCTGTATGATAATCAAACAACAATGATTTACTTATAGGCATTACCCTTTAATGAGGCAAGAAAATAAAATGTGTTTAGGAAGATGTATAAGATCTGAAACACAAATCAGTTGATAGCTGACTTCTTACCTAATAAAAGGTCATTAAACATCTAATCCTTACATTATAATTAACTATTATTAATTAATAACTTAATTAATTATAATTAATTAACTATAACTTACTCTTGGCCTCTAAAAAAGATTTATCATAACTACCTTGTTAACAATATATATTACAGTTATATTAAACAGCAATATTTTTTAACCTTGTTGACTACTTTAGGAGTCTAAATCACATCCACATCTTAAATTTTCCATTAGACTGCAAAACTATCCCACTAAAAACTATGTTTTAAGTATTTATATGAATACAAGTAAAAAAAAACAAAATTCAGAGTCAAATGGGTATAATAAAAGCAGACTGTGGAGCCAAACTGCCTGAGTTCATACACTGGCTCAAGCACTTTACAACTGTGTGACCCTAGGCAAACTATTTAATCTCTCTGTGCTTCATTTCTTCATCTATAAACTAATGGGGATAATAAGTGCACCTGTCTCATAGAGTGATAATGACAAAGTGAGTTATCAGGATCACTTAAAAGCTGTCAGACTGGAAGTGCTTAATAAAACGTTAGCTAACTGTTGTTATTATTATTTTGAATATTTTAAATTATTCTCAATGAATAAGAGATTGACATATTTCTCCTTTTATAGCCATTAAAGTCAGGATTTAAAATACAGTCCTACCTTGCTATACCAGTTGAGACAAGGTTGTACTACATCAGGATCATCAATGCCACTAAGTTCAACATACCAGATGCTAAAGTTAAAGCTGGGTCCCCAGGACAAGAGTGGAACTTTAAGAAGAAGAAATAAAAAGAAGAAGAAAAATATTAACACAGTTCAAATAAAACTTTAGCAAAGTAAAGGCACTATTCAACCTTATAAGGATTCATTCAACAAATTTTCTGGGCATCTTTGATATGACTAGCGTGGTGCTAAGGCTACAACAGTAAAACGAAATAGATGACCCATGCCAACGTAAGATTTCCTTAGTTAATAAAAACACTGTACGATAAATTAAAAATGTTCATATGTCTACCCCAAATAAATGCCACCAGAATTAGATGATTTAACAGGTAAATTTTACCAAATGTACAATCAGCAAAAAATTACTTCAGAATTTAGCCTACATCAGAACACTGAAAGAGACTGAAAGTTCAATTATTTATCAGTGGCATAACCCTGAAATCCAAATTAGAAGAAAAAAGACTTAAGGCCAATCACAGCTATGAATACATATTTAAATACAAATTAAAAGGAGAAAAGTTGCAAAAAAATTCAATCAGATTTTCACTGTAACCAGATAGATCTCATTCCAGGAATGGAAAGATGACAGTTCAATAAATAATAGGAGCTATATTAATATAATGTACCACATTAACAAAATAAAAAACACATTTGGTAACTTTAATACATTATTATTTTTAAACCCTCAATGTATAAGCAATACAAGGCAATAAAAAATTTCCTGCCGGGCGCGGTGGCTCAAGCCTGTAATCCCAGCACTTTGGGAGGCCGAGACGGGCGGATCACGAGGTCAGGAGATCGAGACCATCCTGGCTAACACAGTGAAACCCCGTCTCTACTAAAAAATACAAAAAGCTAGCCGGGCGAGGTGGCTGGCGCCTGTAGTCCCAGCTACTCGGGAGGCTGAGGCAGGAGAATGGCGTGAACCCGGGAGGCGGAGCTTGCAGTGAGCTGAGATCCGGCCACTGCACTCCAGCCCAGGTGACAGAGCGAGACTCCGTCTCAAAAAAATAAATAAATAAATAAATAAAAATAAATAAATAAATAAATAAAAAATAAAAAATTTCCTTACCTACATTTTTTAAAAAAGCATCAAAAACCTTAAAAATTAAACCTAATGGGAAAATACTAAGTATTCCCACTCAAGTCAGAACAAGACAAACAGGTCCAATATCTCTACTATTAGACACTAATCAGAGGTCTCAGCCAGTGCAATAAGGACACAAACAACCAACCAAATTAAGAAAAATGAATTGTAATTTAAAGATGACCTGTCTACCTAAAAAAATTCAAGAGAGCCAGGAGCAGTAGCTCACACCTGTAATCCGAGCACTTTGGGAGGCTGAGGCAGGAGATCACTTGAGGCCAGGAATTCAAAACCAGCCTGGCCAACACAGTGAAACTCCGTCTCTACTAAAAATAGAAGAAATTAGCCAGGCATGGTGGCATGCGCCTATAATCCCAGCTACTCGGGAGGCTGTGGAAAGAGAATCTCTTGAACCCAGGAGGCAGACGGTGCAGTTAGCTGCCATCGCACCACTGCACTCCAGCCTGGGCAACAGAATAAGACTGTCTCAATGTAAACAAACAAACAAACAAACAAAAAAAATATATATATATATATATTCATTTGAAAAACTTTTTATTTGTAAACAAGGTAAACACACAAAAATCAACTTTTCCTATACCTACAATAACCAATTAGAAAATATAACTCAAAAAAGTCCTATTTATAATGGCAAAAAGCTGAAAATATCTCAGAATAAACTTAAAATACACAACATTTATAAGAAAATATAAAATTGTAGTGAATAATTGAATACATGAAAGCACATACTATGTTCCTATGTAGGAAAACTCAATGTTGTAAATGTGTAGTTTTCTCCAATTAATTATAAATTTAACATCATGTCAATCAAAATCCCAATGGTATTTCCGGAGGTCCCATGTAGTCAAAACTATTTTTTTTTTTTAATAGCAACACTAGTTATTTTTCAAAATAACTATTTTTCAAAATAACACAATAAACAGTTTTCTAGCCTTTTAATAATAGCAACATTGCACTAATGGCACAAAAGCAATGGTGTGTAAAACTTCTGGCACCTTGGTACCAAACTAATGGCACCAAACAGTACTAGTAGTGCTCAGTAAGTACAAATTGCACTGTACTCCTCACCACCATAAACTGGCAATAAAAATAAATAAATAAATAAATAAATAAATAAATAAATAAATAAATAAATATAAAATAAAATAAAATTTTGCCGATGGCATAGAAAATTTTATTAAACTCCCATCATTAAGTACACATCTTTTTAATATCCTGTGTGACAAAATAAGAATTGCATATAAAGCATTTTTGTTGTATACCAAAGCACAATGGTTATCTCAAGGAAAGGACCTGTACAATTATTCAAGTTGTTAGTTTAAAAACCAATTTATTTTTCATGGGTTGCCATTTTATTCTTGAAAGAAAAACAGACAACCTATGATTATTTAGATTTGGGTATTTGCCAAACATTTACATGTCATTTCAAGGAAAATAATTAATGATATTTGCTGTCAAGGATAAAAACTAAGCTTTCAAGAGAAAAATTAGAATTTTGGAAGCTAAGTACCCACCACTATGAGACTAACTGATTCCCAACGCTTAGATGTTTTTAAATGAGATTACTTGTGATATTAATAAATATGATTTTTAAAATATTATATAATGAAGTGTTTCAACATTTGGGAGATCTGTATCATTCAGGTTATTTTCTAAATAACCAATGAATGTTACAAAATCACACCTGGGTAAAAAGTCCAAGATAGACCAGTGAATTTTAATGTAGCAATAGATTCACTGATGCAGTTTCAGAATCAATAATGCAACTATCTTTAAGAAACTAACACTTGTAGAGTTTTGATGAAGCATCAAAATAGAATATCCAGAATAGCTGATACCAGGCTTAATGATTTCCAATATCCGACTGAATAAGGAAGACATATGGGGTACAATACTTTTACGTATTTTTGTCATCTGAAACAGAGGTCCCAAACCCCCAGGCCCAAACCTGTACAGGTCCATGGCCTGTTAGTAACCCGGCCGCACGGCAGGAGGTGAGCAACGGATGAGGGAGCATTACCGCCTGGGCTCTGCCTCCTGTCAGATCAATATTGGCATCAGATTCTCAAAGGAGTGCAAATTCTACTGTGAACTGCACATGCAAGGGATCTAGGTTGCACACTCCTTATGAGAATTGAATGCTTGATGATCTGAGGTGGAAAAGTTTCATCCCAAAACCATCTCTCTGCCACACCCTGCCCCTACTTCTGGATCCGTAGAAAATTGTCTTCCACAAAACTGGTTGCTGGTGTTAAAAAAGTTGGGTACCACTGATATAAAGGAAGCTGACACAGGCAGTAGCAACCAGTCATGAGAATGTATGAAGTACTCCTGGGATATTTAATATGCCTTTGTTTATGTATTTCAAAAAGTTTTTTTTTAATAACAAATATTAAATTATCATTATTGTTTTAGTGTTTATTTCTTTATGCAGCAGTGTCATTTAAAAGTTTATCTACTAAATCACATAGCAATAACCATCAAGTAGTATAAGAGTTAGAATAAAATATGATTCTAAACTCAAAAAGCACAAGAATATAGTCTATATATGTCACCAGACATATAATATTAGAGATTTCCAGGTCCAAGTCTCATTAAGAATTCATTTATTGGTCCTGGTGCAGTGGCTCGCGTCTGTAATCCCAACACTTTGGGAGGCGGAAGCAAGAGGATCACTTGAGCCCAGGAGTTCAAGACCATCCTGGAAACATAGTGAGACCCTATCTCTACAAAAAAAATTAAAAATCAGCTGGGCATGATAGTATGCGCCTGTAGTCCTGGCTACTTGGGAGGCCAGATGGAAGGATCACTTGAGCCCAGGAGTTCAGTGTTACAGTGAGCTATGACCACACTACTAAATTCTAGCCTGGGTAACAGAGAAAGACACTGTCTCTTAAAAAACAAAACAAAACAAAACAAAAACCTTTTAAAACACTTGCAGTGAAACTTATTCTGTTACCCAATGGTCCAATAGAAATATTTCTAGAATAAAATTAGTTATAATTTTTAATACCTTTAAAGAATACCTTTAGAGGAAGGAGGTAAATCATGAAGTTATCTCACCAAAGGGCATCATATATTACAGATGAATAAATAATATAATTAATTTTCATGACTAAAAGGGAATGTAAAAAATGAGCAGAATGATGTCCACTCACTTCAAATGCCAGTGATTTTTGATAGCATTAACAATACTAATAATGCATATAGAATACTGTAAGAAATCTAAAAGTGAATTAAAGCTCCAGGCACATGTTTTTGTTCCCTAATAAAAGATGCCTCCCTCATCAAATAAAAGAACTAGAAACTCCTAATACATATCCCAAGGCTAGCAGTTTGTATTCTAGGATTCAGCCACCAGTTTTCCCCACAGGACAATCAGACATGAATATAATCAACATCCCTGTGTGTCGCCTTTTTTCATAAAAAGGCCAGCCTGGGCAAGACAGCAAGACTCAGTTTCTACAAAAAAATTGTTTTTAAAATTAGCCAGGTGTGGTGGTGTGCTACTAGGGAGGCTGAGATGGGAACATGGCTTAAGCCCAGGAGCTGGAGGTTGCAGTGAGCTCTAATTGTGCCACCTGAGCAACACAGCAAGACCCTGCCACTGCTCACACCCGTAATCCCAGCACTTTGGGAGGCCAAGGCAGGTGGATCACCTCAGGTCGGGAGTTCAAGACCTGTCTGACCAACATGGAGAAACTCTGTCTCTACTAAAAATACAAAATTAGCCTGGCATTGTGGTGCATGCCTGTAATTCTGGCTACTCGGGAGGCTGAGGCAGGAGAACTGCTTGAACATGGGAGGCAGTAGGTTGCCATGAGCCGAGATCGTGCCACTGCACTCCAGCCTAGACAACCAGAGCGAAACTCCATCCCAAAAAAAAAAAAAAAAAAAGAGGTTCCGAGAGATCCTAAAAATTCAAGATTAACTATTCTGAAATAGTGCATCTACTATTCTACTACAGATTTAATGACATAAGTATACTTAGCACAGTAACTGGCACATACTAAGTGTTCAATAATTGTTAGCTGTTATCTATTATTATTATATTAATTTTCCTCTTAACAGTACACTTCTAAAATGTCACTTTTCCACATGCTCTCCTAAAGGGCTTCCTGGACTTAATACTCAGACTTCATGCTCAGAATTCACACTACATCCAGCCAGAGCAAAAGCCACTCTCTGAAGTCTCCACAATCATCCAGGCTGCAGCTGACTCCTTTACAAAAATCTACATCTCTCCATTTACCAAAAACCAAGACTCTCCCTGAATCCTTCCAAGACCCTGTACCTCCTTTTGCCCTCACCTACCCCTGATTTCTTTATACAGCTGTTATTGTGACTATGAATCAGAATGTAAACCCTTCGAGCCATCTGTAACCAATACCCTCATCCCACTCCACTTTATGTTTACTTTCCTCTGATCTAGTCTCCTGCTGAGGTTTCCCTTCCCGAACTTTAACTTGCCCTCTGGAATCCAGTCTCCCAATTAATAACTCACCTCTGTTACTAAATTTTCCTTTTACCTCTAGGTCTTATCTAAAACCAAGCTTCTTTCTAAAGCCAACTCTCCTTCTACACTAATTCCCATCAAAGTCCCTAAAATACTACATGTTAGAAGGCATGTAAACACAAGCTTTAAAAATATAAGTATAAAAATGCACAAAAGAGATATCCAAAATGAAATCATTTCTTCCATAAATGCACTCTTAAATTAAAACCACAGATCCACAAACTAGAACAAAACTCAAGAAAATATCCAATACAGCTACCTATCCTACCATTAGACAGAAAAAGCATTAATATCCTCATTTTATACAAAAGGTAACTTAAGAAAGTAAAATTTACCTGAAGGAAGGCAGTCCAATGATATCAGTTCAGCTTTGCTGGTACTCTGAATTACCCACAACAGATCTTAAAACTTAACCCCTGCCACACAGCAGAAATGTGGGCTATTTTCCTTGTTAACAATTTATGACCAAACTTACTTCAATTTGCATTAAGCAAAACTTAAATGAATAAGCTATATTCATTATAAATGAAAATTATTATAGTTACATATCAATAAACAACTTAGAGACGATCTGCCATTGTGTTAGCCTTGCTTCTGTTCTCCATTACTGTGAATAATTGAAGGCTGACTAAATTTAGAAATTGTGCCGTGTAGGCATTAACTTGTTTTTTAAATACAGCAAGATCTTTCAAACATGTCACTATAGAACACAGATGTAAAATACTCAAAAGCTTTTTTTCTTTTAAGTCAAATTCTAACAATTTACCTGAACCAAATAAATGTCTGTGCTAAATTACCACCGAGAGAGCTATATATCATTCAAGTCGTCTACTGGAATAACTTTTGAAGAAAACATGACAAACTAAAACTACTGACCTAACATATGGCCTTTTAGTTCCATATTTTCCTTATATTACTTAAAACAAAAAGTTCTTTTTTTTTTTTTTTTGAGGCAGAGTCTTGCTGTCTCACCCAGGCTAGAGTGCAGTGGCATGATCTCGGCTCACTGCAAACTCCGCCTCCCAGGTTCAAGCAATTTTCCTGCCTCAGCCTCCCGAGTAGCTGGGATTCCAGGCGCCGACCAGCGCGCCCAGCTAAGTTTTGTATTTTTTAGTAGAGACGGGGTTTCACCATCTTGGCCAGGCTGGTCTTGAACTCCTGACCTCATGATCCACCCGCCTCGGCCTCCCAAAGTGCTGGGATGAGCCACCGTGCCCGGCCTACCAAAAGTTCTTAAAAGTATGTTGGGAAAGGGCTGGGAAGCAGATACTGCTGACTGGTATTAACATCTTTTAGAGAAAAGTAAGACATACTAAGTTATCCATATATTAATTCTAAATAGAAAATGGGCTAATAAGTGTCTACTATTATTTGGAAAGCTCCAATTAACATTTTGCCTAATACCATAAAACTAACCCTAGATCAAGTAAAAGACATCATTATGCCCTATAATTAAAAAGGTGATAGGAGAAATGGGTGGCTGTTGGTGAAAGGGTAAAAAGTTTCAGTCAAACAGAAAGAGTAAGTTCTACTGTAGAACTTATCTACTGTTCTACATCTAGAATGAGATCTACTGTACAGCATGGTGACTATAGTAATAACAACTGAAAATTGCTCAGAGAGTAGATCTTAAATGTTCTCACCACAAAAAAATCTTAAGTATGTAAGGCGAGGGATATGTTAATTAGCTTGATTTAATAATTCACAATGTATTCATATGTCAAAACATCACATTGTAAACCATAAATATACATATAATTATTTGTCAATTATATCTTAGTAAAGCTGGGGGGAAATTTTTTAGGTGTACATATTCAAATACTCAGCAAAAAAGAAAAGAAAGGAGAAAAAAGGCTGACAGAGCTAGAAAAGGTGCACATTTCCACTGCTTGTATACTTGAAATATAAAATCATAAAATTGTTAAAGCTATGCAAAGGTCTTTAGGAACTGGTAAGTCTAAATAATGATGAAAACATTACTCAGTATAAAAGAAGGAAATAACCGAAAGTTAAATTTATTTTTAAAATTTGCTTGCTCATAAATTCTTATAAGAAAATAGAATATAGGTTTTTATTTATATTTATTATAACAGAAATTATAATACTACTAAGTGACATATTAGAATCCAATTGTTCCAAAAACAGTTTCTGTATATAAGCAGTCTTTCTTAAGACCTCAAATATTCTTTTGCCCAACAGAACTATCTGAATCACAAAACAAAACGGCAGTAACTCTTGATAGATTGGCAAACAATGACTATGTTTGTTCCAAAAGAGTAATTATTCTCCCAAATCAAAATGTGGAATCTGGCTTTTATTATTATTCTTCAAAGTATCTAATTCACTTTAATCCCCATATTAATATAATATTCTCAAAAGTATGCAACATGGTTATAAATTAGAAGATTTGTTTTTTTGAGATGGAGTCTCGCTCTGTCTCCCAGGCTGGAGGGCAGTGGCGTGATCTCAGCTCACTGGGAGCTCT
Organism: Piliocolobus tephrosceles; assembly: GCF_002776525.5. Taxonomy (NCBI): domain Eukaryota; kingdom Metazoa; phylum Chordata; class Mammalia; order Primates; family Cercopithecidae; genus Piliocolobus; species Piliocolobus tephrosceles. The sequence continues at coordinate 120,561,994 of NC_045441.1, read as the reverse complement.
GCCTAATGGGTTCACGCCATTCTCCCGCCTCAGCTCCCCGAGTAGCTGGGACTACAGGCGCCCATGCCCGGCTAATTTTTTTTTTATATTTTTAGTAGAGATGGGGTTTCACCGTGTTAGCCAGGATTTAAGTCCTCAACTTCCCTACCTTCTAAATAATAAATCCTAAAGGAAACAAAATCACCTGAAAAATACTCATTTTGAGGATGCATTACAAATACTTTCTTAAGCTAAAATACTTGCTAAAGAAATACATGCCTTAAGGTAATATTTTTCAAACAGTGATTTATAACCTATTGATGGGTTATTAAATAAATTTAATGGGTCTGACCAGCATTTAACTAAAAAAATAAAATAAAATAAAATAAAAGAACATAACAGATAATAACCATAACATACTGCCTTAAGGATTTTATCAGTATTTGGTTTTAGAATACTATTGTTTTAGTATAAGTGATAAACCTTCCATAAAATTAAGGCAATTAAATCACTAGATCCCATAAAATCTTAGAAAACTTTCAAATGAGAAAACATATGGAAAAGATTCCACTTGAAATAACTGACATTTAGTAATGAATTTATAAAAAGCAGAAGTCAGCAAACTTCTCCTATAAAGGGCCAAAGAGTAAATTTAGGGGGCTCTGTGGGCTATGTGGTTCTGTAGCACAAAAGCAGACACAGACAATATGTAAACAAACCAGTGTAGCAATGTTCCCATAAAACTGTATTTAAAAAAACGAGAGGCCTGCAGGATTTGGTCTATGGGCTATAGTTTGCTGACTAATGATACCAAGAATTTGTTTCTATTCCCAAATGCTAAAATCTTACCTATTTTAATGAATCGACAAGGGAACATCTGTTCGTCAATTTTATGCTTCAAGGTGAATGTTTCTTTGTTATAATCATTCTTTAAGCCACTGTGGAAAAAAAAGTAAGGCTGTTAAATCTGACTTCATAATTTAGTAAATACACTAGAACACAAACTAATGCACACTCAGGTTTTAAGTTCAAACTAATGCTCAAAATATTATGACTAAGACAATATAAACAAGTAGTGGAACATGGGCATATAGGTCAAAACTAGCACATTCAAATCAACAGCATTATAACTGGATTCTCTTAATTATATGAGGATTAATGAAAAATGTTCAGTATTATAAAGAATATAGCTACAGTGCTTCAAAATGTATGACAGGGCCTAGTGTCCTGAATGGATAACTGAATATAACAAAATTTTCAAATGGTAACAAGGAAATTAAAAAACAATTCACAGTCAAATCCAACAACTTAAACAAAACCACATATTAGAATTCACCAAAGAATTCAGTTATTTAATTCTCAGACGCCAATGTTTCCTTTATAGTTCAACAAATTTTCAAAGCCAGCCTTACTCTGTTTAATAGCATCTGCTTTATCCTAAATAAAAATAAATGCATATCACCTCTCTACTTAAACATCTAGGACTGACATAAGGATTTATGGGAAAGTCACTCACCCTCAGGTTGCTATTGTATTTCCTAACTCTCATGACTGAAATAAAATACAGTATAGAGTATTTGCTTATATAAAATATTATGTTAATGGGCCATACCATATCACAAATACATTCTTTTTTTTTTTTTTTGAGACAGAGTCTTGCTGTATTGCCCCGGCTGGAGTGCAGCAGCATGATCTCGGCTCACTGCAACCTCCGACTCCCAGGTTCAAGCGATTCTCCTGCCACAGCCTCCCAAGTAGATGGGACTACAGTTGCCCACTACCATGCCCAGCTAATTTTTGTATTTTTATTAGAGACAGGGTTTCACTGTGTTGGCCAGGCTGGTCTTGAACTCCTGACCTTGTGATCCGCCTGCCTCGGCCTCCCAAAGTACTGGGATTACAGGCGTGAGCCACTGTGCCCAGCCATCACAAATATATTCTGAATTTCCATGGTTTCATTCGTCCATTCTATTAGCTATCTGATTTTTCATTTGCTGGGCAGCAAATTAACACATTCATTCCTGGTTGTCTAATATTATTAAAACTCAAATTTACTGAGCTCCTTCCAAGTGACAGGCATGCATCTTTCAATTTATAAAACATTCCTCTTTTTAGTCTCCAACTTACAGTAAACCACTGCTTCTGGATTAAGGCAATTAATCTTAGCATTTTGGATAGAGCCTGTATTTTTTTATAGCAAAGATTATAGCAAAAAATTTTATTAAAGCTGAAAATATTTCTGAAGTCATTAACAGCTCAAAAATACAATTAAAAAAGGGAGAAACAAAAAAGTTTGATTCTTCTTTGGTAAAAATATTAACTAGGGTCTGTTGGTTTAAAAAAAGAAAGAAAGAAAGAAAGCTAACTCAACCCACAGTATTAAACTAAGGCATTAGGAATAGAAGAGAAGGAATACTCTTTTCTCCTTTGAAAGAAAAACCAAACCATGCAGATTAGCTACAAAGAGACTAAGACTACATTTTGTTTAGAAGACAGCTCTCTTCCCCATAACCATAACTCACCTGGACAACAGCTCTGTCATATTCTCTTCATTCATGCCACCAAAGACTTTAAATTTCTTCAAATTGCAAACATGAGTTTTCTCATATTTTCCAAATGTGATATTCTGAACTATAGCAGGCCTTTCGAGCTTTAGAATCAAGTACTAAAAACAGAAACAACCAAATTTTATCCTCTTTTGTTTAAAACAAATGTTAGACAACTTTAAAACTATTGCCAGTTAACAGGAGAATGTATAAGGTTCATCCTTGTCCATCCTGTACTAGCAGATTTTTTTTTAAAGTTACTGAATAGTACATAACAGCCTTTTAAAGGTTATCCCACCAGAACCACTTTTCACTCCAGTAGATCTCAAAAACTACATTATCCCCAACACTGCAGGTGAAGGGGGAAAAAAAGAACTAGTGAGATAACTTCTAATCAAAGAATGGTATTCAATAAAAGATATAACCAGACTATGCAAAACCAAATAAAACAAGATTAGAATATAAAAATAGCAATTACATATTCCTATGGACTCTACTTCAATAACTAAATCAATGTTTGAAAGCAGCACTAAAATTTTTAGATCTAGAAGCAAACAAAGATTTACTAATCAACCCTGCCAAGTTTACGAATTTAAAACCCACATCTACTCTAGATATGTCTAATGTAGCTCGTTTTCCTACTGCACATTGGATAAAATGGGATCAATCAAATAGAGAACAATTTACATCACGCAGATAGTTCTCTATTATAAAAATTAAGAGGAAAATCACCACTGCTTGAACACATGCTGGAAAAGCTATTCAGAAAAACAATTCAGATGTTTTGTTGGAGAGATGTCATGCTTCACGATATTGGATGATAAAGGTGGTAAGAATAAACTTGCTGGTCCTGCTGCCTCTTATCACACACAAAAATTAACTCAAAATGGATAAAAACTGATCCAACATCAATCCTTTAGGACTGAAGATCTGGCCGGGTGCGGTGGCTCACACCTGTAATCCCAGCACTTTGGGAGGCCAAGGGGGGGGGGGTGGATCACAAGATCAGGGGTTCAAGACCAGCCTGGCCAACGTGGTGAAACCCTGTCTCTACTAAAAATACAAAAATTAGCTGGGCATGGTAGCAGGTGACTATAATCCCAGCTACTCCGGAGGCTGAGGCAGGAGAATTGCTTGAACTGCAGAGGCGGAGGTTGCCGTGAGCCAAGATCACGCCACTTCACTCCAGCTTGGGTGACAGAGCAAGACACCAGCTCGGAAAAAAAGAAAAAAGAAAAAAAAAAAAAAAAAAGACTGAAGACCTAAACATAAAAGCTAAAAATTTAAACATCTTAGACAAAAACTACAGGCAAATCTTCATGACTTTGGATTTGGCAATGGATTCTTAGATAGGACAGCAAAAGTACAAATAAAATAAAATAAATTGGATTTCATCAAAACTAAAACTTTAGTATCAAAGGATACTATCAAGAAAGTAAAAAGACACCCTATAGAATGGGAGAAAATATTTGCAAATCATGTATCTGATAAGAGTCTGGTATCTGGAATATATTAAAAATGCCCTTACAATTTAACAACAAAAAGACAAACAACCCAACTTAAAAATAGATAAAGGACCTGAATAGCCCTTTCTCCCCAAAGTAAACAAATGGCCAACAGACACATGAAAAGATGCTTAACATCATAAGTCACCAGGAAAATGTAAATCAAAACCACAAAATACTATTTCACATCCACTAGGATGGCAATAATAATAATAATTTAAAAATGCAAAACAATAAGTGTTGACAAAGATGTAAAGACATTGGAACTCTCATGCATTGCTGGAAGGAATGTAAAACGGTAGATATACTGTGGAAAATCATTTGGCAGTGCCTCAAAAAGTTAAACAGAATTACCACATGACCAAGAGCATCCACTCCTAGGTATAAACCCAAATGAAGTGGAAAAAAAAAGAAGGTATATACATTTGTACATGAATGTTCACAGGGGTACTGTTCACAATAGCCAAAAGGTGGAAGCAACCCAGATACAAAAGGTATCTGACTTACCCAGAACAAGTAAATGCATAGAGGCATAAAGTAGATTAGTGGTTGTGAAAAGCTGGGCTGAGATCAAAAGAGAGATACTCCTTACTGGGTATATGAAGTTTCTTTGTGGACAATGAAAATATTTTGGAACTAGATGGAGGTGATAGTTGCTCAATTCTGTAAATGCACTAAATGTCACTGAATTATACACTTTAAAATGGCTAACTTTATATTATGTGTGAATTTTACCTCAATAAAAAAAGAATTAAGTTGGTGGTGACAAGAATGGCAATGATAATAACCCCAATATTTTGTGAGCACTAACTGCTTATTTGGCACACTGCTAAGACTTTTACATGCAATAGCTCACTCACAGTAGTAGTGGGAGGAATATATGAACACAGGTTACTCTCTTCATCCTCATTTTACAGATGAAGAAATATAGTTACACAGTTAATAAATGACAGAGTTGAGATCAAAAATGATCTCTGGCTTACACTGTTGTGTAAGCCATCTGCCTCTGGCTTACACTGTTGGTTGGCTGACCCAACTTCCATTCCCACCCTAGTTCTTCCTAGATACCCTCCAGGCAAGGGTAGACACATGACAAAGATCAATGAGATGCAAGCAGCAGTTTGTAATGGGTTAATTTTTGCTTCCTGAAACAAATGCTACCTCCTCTTCTGCCTCTTTGCTATATGAACAGTTACAACTGCAACAATCACTGCAACCATGAAGAGAAATGGCCAAGAGAATCTCAAAGATAACAACCATTAGTGAGCCACTCAACTCTCATCAGCAGCAGCCTACCTCCAGTTTTACTTTTTCATTCACAGCCACTTTAATCTGCATAAATTCCAGCCATATTAACTGTACATATTTTAGTATATTTCTCCACAAGATACAGACTTAAAAAATATTCATGATACTGTTACATAACAGAAAAAAATAACAGTAGCTCCTTAATATAATGGTATCAAAAAATCCTGTCACTGTTCACAAATCCACAATTGTCTAATTAAAAAAAATGGTTTTTCTAGTTCGAAGTTCAAATAAGGCTCATGAATTATGATTGGTTAATACACCTCTTAAGTAACTTTTAATACACTGGTGTCTCTCAATTGCATTTTTCCCCCTTTAAATTTTTTGCTGAAGAAACTGGGTTGTTTGTCCTTAAGACTTTCCCACAGTCTGGATTTTGCTGACTACACCCCCTACCTCAATGTTTATTTTCTGTAAATTAGTAATTTAATCTTCTCTAGTTTTCTTACGTAGGGAACAACAACCAGAAAACCTATTTGTTTAATCCACTGTAACAGAACCTTCTGTTAGTTGAAGCTAAAAGCATTTCTACTGACTCACTGACCCCGGCTGACCAAAGCTTTAACCACTACTTTATAAGGACTGTTTACTTTTACATACCATTTACACTCTAAGTAGCTATTAAAACTTCTTTATTACATTGCCATAGGAAAATTGAAATTGATATTCTCTAGTCATTAACCTTCTTTATCCCTATTAAATTAATAGGTGTAGTAATGTGTCTTTTGGTAATATAAAGTTTCTTTAAGAATACAACTGCATACTGAACAGACGATATGGGTCTGTTCGCACTCTTTATCTCTGCATATTTAAGATAATATAGGTAGATATTCACATCTATCTTTTTTGTTAACTCACACTCCCTTCATCCCCGTATATCCCCCTTCCTCTCACTCTTCAGTCATCCTTTTGAGTCTTAGACATCACCTTTCCCTGACAATTCATTTAGCATAGCCTTGAAACTGTAATAGTAAAAATGGGCCTTTATACAAATTGTTGTACACTATCCATTATCCCATATACTAAATGCTAAAACCAAGGAAAAGCATCTGTTTGTACATATACAGTAGTATCAATAACCAAATATCGACAGAATTTTTGTTATTAAAAATAAAATAAAAATCTAGAATATCTAAAGTAAAACATAGTGGTCTGACTGAAGAACACTGCGGGTAAAATTTTAAACGTTTGAATCACATTTTAACTTTATCGGTAAGTTTTTCAACTTCCATTTCTGCCAACTCTTCCTTTTTCCTTCTCTTCTCTTTTCTTTTTTTTTTTTTTTTAAAAGACAGTATTTCACTCTGTTGCAAGGCTGGAGTGCAGTGGTGAGATAGGGTGTATTAGTTTCCCTGGGTTTCCATAACAAATTGTAACAAATCGATGGCTTAAAACAACATAAATTTATTTTCTCATAGTTCTGGAGGCCTGAAGTCTTAAATTATAGTGTCAGCAGTACCATGCTCCCTTAAAGGATCCCAGAAAGGATCCTTCTTTGCCTCTTCCAGTATCTGGTGGCTCTTGATTTTTTTTGGCTTGTGACAGCGTAACTCCTATCTCTGCCACCCATCTTCACATATCTTTCTTCCCTGTATCTGTGTCTTTTCTGTGTCTAGTAAGGTCACTTGTCGTTGGATTTACAGGCCACTCTAATCAAAGATGCTCTCGCCTCGAGATCCCTACCTTAATTACATTTACTAACACTTTATTCCAAATAAGGTTACATTCTGAGATGTCACATATCTTGGTAGGGGTGGGGGTGGGGGGAGAGACCATTCAATCTACTGCACAGAGCCAGCCAGGCAAAAAAAAAAAAAAAAAAAAAAAAAAAGCAGTGAATGCTTATGAAAATTAGCTCTAGGCACCGCTATTAAAATGTCAGTGTGGTCAGTCGCAGCCTAGTAGGCAGGGCAGAAAATGGTATGTGCTGAAAATGAAGAGGCAGGCAGTCACCAGATCATGCAGTTTGTGGAATTACATGGAGCTTGAATTATAAATGCAATGGGATCTACTAAGCACAACAAAAAGCTATGATCTGATTAACATTACACACACATATGCACACAATGTGCATTACAGAGAATGGATTAAAAGAACTGGCAGACCAGTTAGGATGCTGTCACAATAAACTCAGGAAAGAGTTGAGATGAAGGAGACTTGGACTAGAAGAATGCGGAGATGGACAAGAGTAGACAGTTTTGACACACATTTTGGAGAAATAATTGATGGGATTTGGTGACAGATTGCATGCAGGGAAAAAAGAGGAGGCATCAAGGATGATGACGTAGTTTCTGACTTGAATAACAGGGTAGCTGGTGATATCATTTACTTTGATGGGAAGAACTGGCAAAGAAACAGGAAGTACAAAAATGAGACTAGAAAAGTCCAGATTTTATATCTATGTATATCTGAGGTTATGTAATAAATCACTCCAGTGTCTTAAAACAACAGTGGTTCATGATTTCTCATGATTCTCTGGGTCTGCTAGACAGCTTTTCCATTGGTAGCTCCTGGATTCATTCATATAGTTGTATTAAGCTGATGGACTAGCTAGGGGACTGGGCTTAATTGGAGTGGTGAATGGGAAGGCTGGGGCTAACTGGGATTGGGCTTTCAACCTCAAAGAAGCTAGACAGGCTTTCCTCAAGCACAGTTATCTCTAAGTTTCTATAGGCCTTGCTTAGAAGTTGCAATATCACTTCCTTAGACTTTTCTATTGGTCAAAGAAAATCACAAGACCAACCAAGACTCATGAGGTAGAAGACCCTGCACCTTCTGCTGGAAGGAGTTGTAATTTGTGGCCATATTAAGAAATTTGGACTCTGCTCTAGGACAAATAGAGAAACATAAAAAGGTTTTAAGGTGTGACACAATAGCAACAAAATTCGATACCCATTCAGGATTAGAAATTCTCAGAAAACTTCAAACAGGAGGAAATCTTCTCAAACTAACACAGGGCATATATAAAATATCCCCAGCTGGTGCGGTGTGGTGGCTCATGCCTGTAATCCCAGCACTTTGGGAGGCCAAGGTGAGCACATCACGAGGTCAGAAGATTGACACCATCCTGGCTAACACAGTGAAACCCCATCTCTACTAAAAATACAAAAAAATTAGCCAGGTGTGATGGCAGGCGCCTGCAGTCCCAGCTACTCAGGAGGCTGAGACAGGAGAACAGCATGAACCCGGGGAGCAGAGCGTGCAGTGAGCTGAGATCGTGCCACTGCACTCCAGCCTGGGAGACAGAGTGAGACTCAGTCTCAAAAAATATACATAAAATAAAATAAAATAATAAAATAAAATATCCATAGCTAAGCATCATGCTTAACGATGATTCCCTCTAATATTGGAACAGAAGGAAGGCTGGGGCAGTGAGTGGGGAGAACAGGAAGGGGAAACGATGGATGCAAAGAAAATATTTGCAAATCGTATATAAATCTGATAAAGAACTTAAATACAAAACATACAGAGAACTCTCGAAACTTAATAAGAAAACAACAAATTTCAAAACGACAAACCTTTTGAACAGACACTTCACCAGAAAAGTCAAGAAAGCAACAAGCATACAAAGAATGGTAACATTAATCATTTTAAAAATGCAAATTAAAACCACAAAGACTTGTGCATTAATTAATTTTTTTTTTTTTTGGAGACAGAGTCTTGCCTTGTCTGTCGCCCCGGCTAGAGTACAGTGGCAAGATCTTGGCTCACTGCAACCTCTGCCTACCAAGTTCAAGTGATTCTTGTGCCTCAGCCTCCCAAGTAGCTGAGATTACAGGCATGAGCTACCATGCCTGGCTAATTTTTTGCATTTTTAGTGGATATGGGGTTTCGCCATGTTGGCCAGGCCGGTCTCCAACTCCTGGCCTCAAGTGATCTGCCTGCCTCGACCTCCCAAAGTGCTGGGATTACAGGCATGAGCCACCATATCCAGCCACTTCTATATTAATATTTGGCACATCTTTGTAATAGCCAAAAATCGGAAAACGATTCAATGTTCATCAACAGGTATATGGATAAACAAACTGTGAGATATTCATACAATAGAAATCAAGTAGGTAACAAGATCCTACTATCATTACCTGAATAATGACACTTGCACTTGCCAGTATGTTTGTTGAGTACACACAGACGTATGCATGTACATGTTTAAATTTGTATTTGATGTAATGAACCCATATAAAGATATGAATGAGCACAAACCTGATTGTTAGCATTGGTTATCAGAGAAGAGGAGATGAGAGGACAAAAAAAGAAAACAATTATTTTGTTATTCCTATTTAAAAAACCAACATATATGGTATTCCACTTATGTAAAGTATGTGTCTGTGTGAGTGTATGCATAGAGTTAAGCTGAATTATCTTCAAAATGACAGCAGTGGTGGTGGTGGTGGTGGTGGTGGTGGTGGTGGTGGTGGTGGTGAGGTCAGGATGATGGAATTCAGGTGATTTCTAATTTCTTTTACATTTCTTATGCTTTTATCTCCTTTTTGATTCTCACTTTTAGTATTTGTAATTTGTATAAACAAAAACGTTAAAGCCATTTTCACAGTGATACGGGCAATATTTTCAGACCTTAATGAGAAAACATTGCTGTTAATTCTGGATCATCTGTGCTGGTAGAGTAAATGTAGCATGAATGAAAATTCCATAAATGCTTTAAAGATACAATGTCACCCTTCTCTGTCACCAAATGTGTGGTTACAATAGTTACTGATACTGTCATGGAAAAGATATCTTTCAAGATGACTGGTGAAAACTCTCTAGGGTTGGTTAAAATGTAAAGGCAGTTGTAAAATGTCTTTTTAATTGACATAAGAAGGGTTAGATCATAACTCTTTTACTGCAATTATAAGCTTCTTCCAAGGTAGTTTAAGTAAATGATATGCCTTATGGAGAAAATACGTGTGTTAGATAAAAATCATTATGATATAAGTTATAGTATTGTTGGCTGTGAATTCAATGTTAATGAATCAAAAATACCTATATTAAGGTTTCTTTAAACAGAAACATACATAAGACAAGATTATATATTGATTAGCTGATGGAAATATTGTAACTGAAGATTCACAGGAACCTAATCCTGTATTTTCCTAGGAGCAATGGTTCAGTATTTGTTAAATCACTGTTCATGACTACTTTATAGGACATAACTACTGTGAATAAACAGAATCAACTGTATATGAAACCAAAATACTTGCCATAGTTTAAGGTCAGCAAAGTAGCTACTACGTTTATCCTAATCCTTGCAATTACCATATGATTATGGGAAGAATTAAAAAACATATCAACATTCAGCAAAATAAGATTTCTCCTTATTCAAAACTAAATAACACTAATTTACATAGCATGATTATCCTCGTAAGTGATTTGAAACAAGCAGGTCACGCAGTAGCTTATTATTAGAATACACTAAAATGTGAGTAACTTTTTACATCTGCAATACTATATTACAGGCAACAATTATTTTCTTAGCAATACCTGCCTATAATAATACTGCTACTTTACATAAAGTATACTAAATTGCAGAAAATGCTTTTGCGTACATTCTTATTTTATTCTCATAAGTGCAATCTGCATTTTAGGTATTGTCTTTTTCATTTTTATTTTGGTCCTTTTTTATACAGTTTTCGGTTCTTTGCCAAAATTTTCAATATTAATTTTCATCTCCTTTTTTCCTTTCACATAGCAAGGGCACTTATTTTAAGACTTGTATCTAAAACTCCTATTATCTGTAAATCCTTCTATTTTGATAGACATCAAATATGAAAAACTAAAAGTAACAAGATGCCTAGGGTATCAGCTTCCTAAAAAAGTGTATCTTCTACTGTAGGTCTATTGCTAGGGATACTACCAATTCTTGATTATTTTAATCCAGTTTCAAGTACTGGGATGATATGAAACTGGGCTTCACCCCCTGTGAGGGCCAGACTATTTCTGCTTTCTCTTCAGACATAGCTTCAGGGTCTTAACCCAGAGCAAGAGGAGTCTACCACCCTACCACACCCCAGGTTCTAGCTTCTAACCTGTACCTCCCTGGCCCCAAGTGTTTGCCAAAGGTGCTATTTCGGCTTCTTAATCTCTTAGAACTTCTTTAGGATACTCAGTAGAAAAGTGGCCCCAAGTAGTTCTTTTTGGATTCCCATAGTCTTCTAAATCTTGGCCCCATCACTTTTGAAAAAAAATGTTGTGGGCACACAGTAGGTGTACATATTTACGGGGTACATGAGATGTTTTGATATAGGGATGCAATGTGAAATAAGCCATCATGGAGAATGGGGTACTCCTAACCTCAAACATTTATCCTTTGAGTTACGAACAATCCAATTACACTCCTTACGTTACTTAAAACATATATAGTTATTATCGACTACAGTCAGCCTGTGGTGGTGTCAAATAGTAGGTCTATTTCCATCACTCTTTACTACCTTATTTTCAATATACTACCTTCAAAAATATTTTTTAAAATTTCACTTCTATTTCATCTTTTCTATCTGTGCTTAGTGGAAAGTCTTGTCAAAACTGACTTTTATTATTATATTTTTCATTTATAGAAGTTTTATTTGGTTCTTTTTCAAATCTGCCACATCACTTTTTAGTGTCCAATTTCTTTTATTTCTTTAAATACAAGTAGTTGACTTAATTCCAGTATCTTTCAGTCGTTTTAATTCTAATATCTAAAATTCTGGAAGAGGGTTCTGCTATTCTGCTAGTTCTTAAAGTATCTTATTTTCTGCTATACTTAGTTATCTTTCAGTGTGTACTGTTCAATTTCCTTTAATAATGATTTGTGGATAATACCTGAGGCCTAGAAACAAAGGTAACTATTTTTAGAGAAGATCTGCATTTGCTTCTGCTGAGAACCTTAAACGTACCATTCATCCTCAATCACTTTAAACTCAAATCATACCACAAGGTTTAATGGATAGTCAAGTATTGAGAATCTGACTACCAAATGTGAACAAAAACCAATACACAGCTATAACCTCTCAGAGATGAGTTTTCTTCCTCATTTTCCCTTCCTCTACTGAGTGTCAATGCAATTCTTTCCACAGTCCCCAGGAGGTGGGGATTTATTCTGTTTCATTCTTATCCTGAGAATGAATTGTTTTAAGGTTCCAGCTTCCAAAAAAAAAAAGCAAAAAAAGTCCCAGCTTTCACTTGTGGACGTGCACACATGTGTGTATGCGCACGTGCGTGTATTTTTTTTTGAGACAGGGTCTCACTCTGTCACCCAGGCTGGAGTGCAGAGGCATGATCTCAACTCACTGCAGCCTTGACCTCCTGGGCTCAAGCAGTCCTCCCAACTCAGCCTCCTGAGTATCTGGGACTATAGGCACATGCCACTATGCCCGACTAATTTTTGTATTTTTGGTAGAGACAGGGTTTCACCATGTTGCCCAGACTGATCTCAAACTCCTGAGCACAAGTGATCCACCCATATTGGCCTCCCAAAGTGCTAGGATTATAGGCATGGCCACCACATCCGGCCGTGGATATATCTGTTTTTTATTCAGCGCATTTGGGAACTTTCAGATCAAGAGTGGGAAAGAAATATTATAGCTTACAACCATTAGAAATGCAAGACTCTTTGCTACATATCGATACATGAAAACTATACCCATGCTGGCCAGGTGCGATGGTTCAAGCTTGTAAGCCCAGCACCTTGGGTGGCCAAGGTGGGCAGATCACCTGAGGTCAGGAATTTGAGGCCAGCCTGGCCAACATGGTGAAACCCAGTATCTCTTAAAAATACAAAAATTAGCTGGGCGTGGTGGTGCACACCTATAATCCCAGCCACTTGGGAAGCTGAGGCAGGAGAATCACTTGAGCCTAGGAGGTAGAGGCTGCAGTGAGCCACGATTATGCCACTGCACTCCAGCCTGAGTGACAAGAGGAAAACTCAGTCTCAAAAGTAAAATAAAATAAAATAAAATAAAACTATACCCATTTCATCCAACATGGCGGTTTCTTGTAAGACTAAGTAAACATTGAAATTGCTTTCAATTTTATTTTTTCTTTTCTGGTAAAAATGTTGTCCCTTGAGACTGGCCATGGAAAACCCCAGTTATATTTGAGTAGTAACTACAATGAAGAAAACTAGATTGCATAGTATTTATTTTCATTACAAATTAGTCCTTCTTCATTACAAAAATTTCAGATAACTTCTACTATAGGACTTATCACATTGAAATGTTTCAGGGTATCTGATGCAATACCCATGGTTCATCAAGAGGAGACAATATTTAATTCCCTACAGTATTCAAATACCTGAAGTCTGGCACTTCATAGATGCTTACTAAATAATTTTTTAATGAATGAATAAGCAAACAAAAAAGTTAAGAAAAGCATTAAATTCTACTACCTTCAAAATATAGTCCAATAACAAACAAAGACAATTTCAAAATAATAAGGTTATCATAGTTTCACTTATGATCACTGAATTTTCTTTTTTGCAGGAAAAAAGATCATTAATAAGAAATAAAAATAAATGAAAAACACTAACGTACCAAAACTCAAGCACTAAAATTATTAATAAGTAAAATGAAAAAGTGAATCAAGAAAAGCATGATTAAAAACACAATGTAAGTTCATTAACGTATGCAAAGAGATTTTAATGTAAATAGGAAAAAGCAAATTATAACCACAACGAGTTAAAATGAAAAATCCACCAGAATGGCAAAATATAAAAACCACCCATAGAAGTGATGAGGAGAACGGGACCCAACAGCAACTTCCATACACACCCAGCGAGAGGATAAATTCTACAACTACTTTGTAAAACAGTTTTCTACTACCTGATAAAGTTCAATACACATATACCCACCCTATGACTCAACAATTCTACTCCAAGGTATATATACCTTAAAGAAACTCTTACACATGTGTACCAGGAGACAACATATAAGAATGTTCACAGCAGAACTGTAAAAAGCCTAAATGCTTATCAACAGCAAAATGGATAAATACATTTTGGCATATTTATACACAGGAATACTATATGGTAGTGAAAATGAACAAACTGCAATTACATATAACAACATTAACAAAAATCATGTTAAAAAACAGCAAGTCACAGAAAATTTATAAACGACTGAATCAATTTATATTTTACTTTTACAAAATCAAAGCCAGAAAAACTAAGTCATAAAATATTTATATGCTATATCTATGGAATATTATTTTAAAATGCTTAATAAAACATCAGTTATAGTTACTGGGGAGGGGTTAGAGGAAATAGATAAGAGGGGGCTCATAGGAGGCTTCAAAAGATAGCAATCACTTTCCATTTCTAAACATGGCTGATGAATAAACAAGTTATTTGTTTTATTCTTTACATTACATATAAAAATTATTAAAAAAAAAATATATATATATATATATTTGTTTTTTGAGACAGAGTCTCACTCTGTCGCCAGGCTAGAGTGCAGTTGTGCAATTTTGGCTCACTGCAACCTCTGCCTCTTGGGTTCAAACAATTCTGTTGCCTCATCCTCATCCTCCTGAGTAGCTAGGACTATAGGCATGCGCCACCACACCCAGCTAATTTTTGTATTTTTAGTAGAGACAAGGTTTTACCATGTTGGCCAGGATGGTCTCGACCTCTTGACCTTGTGATCTGCCCATCTCAGCCTCCCAAAGTGCTGGGATTACACGCATAAGCCACCGTGCCCAGCCACTTTCTTTTCTTTTTTTTTTTAGCATAGATCAAAGGTTTCTATGTTGCCCAGGCTGCGTTGAACGCCTAGAACGCCTAGCCTCACCTCCTTATGCACCAGGACAACAGGCCTGAGCCACTGTGGCTCCCAAAAATTATAAATAAATATTCTTTAGACATGTATTTTGCAATAAAACATATAAACACCAGGAGATCCAAATAGGCAAAGAGAAAAAAAATACACACACATATATATATATCTCCATGAATTACATTACAATTAAAAAATAAAGTAAGTATTATTTACCCATTTGCTTTACCTAGCAGAGCATTAATTTCTTCAAGGATACGGACATACGTGTGCCTAGTACATTATAAATATTAATGCTGAAAGCATATAACTGAAAGAATGATTTTAAATTCAGTCAACCATAGACACTATTTGCCAGGAAAAAGAAATTTAGCACATGGTCCTGATGTCATTTAAAATATTATTTTAATATGAAATATAATATTTTAATAAAATAACAAACTAAGTTTATTTTCCCCATAAGATAGTCATGAGTCAAAGTTCAATTTACTAACATTTGCTTAAACGTTTACAAAATAACTTGAGTGTAACTGTTCTGGTAGACAGAAAAGTTCATGTTTCATCAAATCTCACACTGCATTTGCCTATGAGATAAAAATTCTTCCAAAATTTAATAAACAAGCAAAAACAGAGAAAATAAAAATTTACCTCACAATCTCAAAAAGAGAATAAACTATTAGGAGATTCCAGATAACTAGTATCAATTGAGTGTTTATTTAAATGTTCACTTCTAAACAGCATTAAGTGATATATGTAATCTTACCTGGGGAGGATAATTGCTCTCTGAAGACCATCTTGAAGATTGGTCGTTTGGTTTGTCCACTAAAATATTCCTGGAATAAAGAAAAGTATTAAAAAATTAAGAGAACATGACTAGGCAAAAACAGGAATAATCTACCAGATGCTGAAATTATCATAAAGTTATGTAATGTTTGGAACTTGAATAAGAATAGAAAACAAAACAGAGTAAGAAAAGCACAGAAAACTTCTAGTAGATATAAGATTTTAAAATATAACAAAGGTGGTATGTTCAACAACAGAGAAAAATCAAGACTTTTCATAAGGCACTTTTGTTTAAAATAAAAAGTTCTATTAACACTTTACACTAAGTGCCAAAATGAACCTTAGATATACATATTTAAGAATTTAAGGTAAAAATAGCTGGGTGCAGTGGCACACGTCTGTAACCTCAGCTACTTGGAGGAAGACTTGAGGCCCAGAGTTCAAGGCCACAGTGTGCTATGATGGATCATGTCTGTGAATAGCAATTCCAGCCTGGGCAACATAGCAAGACTCTGTCTTTAAAACAAAAAAAGACTTCAAGGTAAAAATAAAGCAATAAAATACCTAAAAGTAAATAAAACACCATATACACATATTATATGTAGCATGCATTATATAATATTGCATGCAATCATATTGTTACATTATATATTCATTACATATATCATACATGCATCTTTTTTTATACATATATAAAGTACATCTTTGGAATAAGACGCACTTTTAAGCATACCATCAAAAGCAGAACTGTGAGTGGAAAAGGAACTGATATAAGTAACTTTAGAAGATGGTGATTGCACTGGAAACTGTAAGGCTAAAGGCAAGCAGAGCTATATACATAAACACTGCTTGATTTGGTAAAGTTGTTTTTCACAAGGAATATGGGTTAATTCCTATGTTACATACATACTGGGGGAACAAATAAGTAAATGGCTGGTAGATATGGGAACCAGGTTTCTCACTTTTGGAGGGGAAGGTTACAGTTAAGCAAGGGGAGGGAGGGCAGACGGAACCCTGTGGTACTGGATTAGAATCAGAGACATCAGTGCAAAGTTGTGTTTACTGTAATATAACATAAATAATTATAGGGGTGTATGTGCACAAACAGTATTTTCTAACTGTCCACTGAGGGGGACTAGAAGCAGTGACACACCAGTACCCAAAAGCACACCCAGCACCCTGATATTTGTTTCTACATACCATCCTCCAATAAAAGAAAACAGGAGTAGCTGGAGAAATGGCTGACTCTAGAGCTGGGTAAGAGAATACAGAAGATAAACCTGGAGTATCTCATACAAGAAAAAAAGAAGCGTTTTTTTTTTTAAAGGCAGAGGAAAGGGGCGGTATGGATCATGTCAAAGGGTCACAGAGAATGACAGGCCAATGCTAAAAAAAAGTACGTGGTAAAATATACACGAATCCATATTGATATAACCCCAGTTTAACCAGCACGAAAACATCAGAGGAAGGTTCAATGAAACAAATGAATATTCCTCCAAACTCAATATAATAAAAAACAAGGAAAGACTGAGAAACTCACAGACTAGAGGACAGTAATGAACATGACAACTAAATGTAATACGGGATCTTGGATCAGAGAAAGAATAATTTGTGGGAAAACTAATGAAATCCAAATAAAAAGTGGCATTTAGTTAATAGTAGTGTACCCATGTTGACATCTTAGTTGTGACAAACGTATCATGGTAATGCAGGACGTCAGCAACAAGAGAAACTAAGTAAAGAACATATATAGTAACTCTGTGCCATCTTTGCAACTTTTCCATAAATCTAAAATTATTCTCCAATAAAAATTCTATTTTTTAAAAGTTAGATCTATACTGGCAAAGAGAAGGTGCTTAATAATTACAGATTTATTTACACCATCATAAATAAGAGACTTATTATCAAAAATAGATGAATGAATTTTTTTAAAAAGCACAGTGTATGGAAAACAACTGCCTTTAACACATATTCCACAAAGGCAAAACACAAATACACAAAACAACTAAAGATCAAATTAACAGGCAAACAGCCAACTAGAAAAAATAAAGGCAACATAAAATACATTGCACTAACTAAAATTTGAATATTTAAAGAGCACTTAAATATAAATACCCCCATATGAAAATGGTAAAAAAAAATCCAAAATCAATAATCAAAAATTGGAGATTAAGACACACATATATATTGCCTCTATAAAATTAGTCCCACACCCTCAAAAATAATCACATTTTACAATTATAACAGCAGTTGTTGGCCAGAGCTGGTAAAATGTTACTCTTATATTTTGCTGATAGGAATGCAAATTAATGTACCTTTTCAGGAGAAAAATCTAATCAACAGCAAAAACATTTCAAATATGTACATCCTTTAAATAAAAATGATGACAACCATGACAATGACTGTGTTTGAGTCCCAGACAATGTTTTCTATGTATAAACCATTATCTTTGAAGTATATAAATTAAGAAATTGAAACATACTGCAGGAAAAAGGTAAGAGAAAGAAAAGGAAAAAGAAAAGAAAAGAAAGGAGGGAGGGAAGGCAGGAAAGAAAGAAAAAGAAAAAGATAAATTGCCTAAATGTATGCACTTAAGTAGGGATTTGAACCCAAGGCAGTCAGACTACAAAGTCCATGCTCTTAATCACCCTATTAAGCCTCAGAATTTTTCCACTTCTTAGAACTTTATCCAAAAACAAAAAAAACAAAAAAAAAAAACCCAGGGGATATAACTCATCCACATTCATCAAAGCACACTTTAGAAGAGCAAGCTGTAAATAAACTAACAATGTAGGATTAATTAAATTATAACATGTCTGTACAGAATACCATGTAAATTATTATGTATTCTACAGCTTGACTTTAACGTCATAGGAAAATGTTCAATACATAGTAAGTGAAGGGGAAAAGTAGTTAACTGTGTATGTAAAGAATCAAGTGTTGCAAAGTGACAACATTCATATATAGGGAGAAAAGATAAAGAACATATACTAAGTTATTAATATAATTCTCAAAGGGAGATTACAAGTGATTTTTTTTCTTTGTGCTTGTGTTTTTTTTCAAATTTTCTAAAATTAACACAAATTCCTTTCCTATTAGAAAAAAAGCTTTTTCTCAAAAACAAATTAGGAAACACAGAAGACTGAAGATATGAACTGAGTTTCAAAAGACTACAGTACAATTAAAAGCTAAAGAACTAGAATTATTTTTAAAAATCACACTGATATACATGTTATAAAGCATGAAGGAAAACTTAATACACTACAACTATGATAAACTGGAACCACAGAAATCATGAAGTATAATAAATTTGGGGAGGGGAATGTTAGATGCCATGGAAGTGAGGTAGTTCCTTCATCTTTCACAGTTCCTAGGAAAGAATAATGTTTCTGAAGTTGATAAAAAGAAAAAAAAGTAATTCTATTTAAAGTTTAAAATTAAACAAAGATAGAAATAAAAGCATACCACATACCTTCTAAATTATTTGAGACAGAAAATCAAGAAGGCATCAGGGAGAGACCCTGTCTCTAAAAAAGAAATTCAACGGTGACATAATTTGTCAGTTGTAATGAATCAAATAAAGCAAAAACCACAGTAAATATGAGAAGAAATTGATTCTAAAAATAGGAGATTAACAGCTCTCAGTATTTGGAAAATTAACTATATATATGTTATATATGTCAAGTATAATGTAAAGTATTGGTAAGGTAGTGGTAAAGAATAATGTTACTATGAAAAAAAGTAAAGGAGAAACAGGCCTCAATAACATAAGGAAGCTAGCCATGTCACAATCTGAAAAATTAGCAGACGGACCACTAAATGCAAAATCAAGGGGGCCAAACAGTTACAATATGTTTTGGTCTTGTGAATTTTGACATGCCTATTAGATAGCCTACTGGAGATATGGCAGTTGGCTATCTGGGGCTGAAATTCAAGGAAAATACCAGTGCTGAATAAAATATACTCTTCAGAGATGTCAATGTATCAATGCTATTTAAAGCCACAACATTCAGTGAGATGACTTAGGGAATGAAATAGAGCTCAGAAGAAAAGCTTAAGGACTGATTATGCTCTGGCGGTCCATCATTTAAGAGGTCCAAAAGAAAAGAATCAAGCATAAGAAACTGAAGAAAGCCAAAGATAAAGAAAATGAAAACCTAGAAAATGTAAATACTAAGTGAAGAAAGTATTTTAAGTAGAAAGAAAAGAAAATTTTTGCAAAATGCTACTGAGAAGACAAGGACTGGGTGACACATCTTCACAGGCCTAAATGTTGCCATACACAAGGTACTTAATAAATATCTGATAATGAAATGAACTAGTAACACAAAAAAGAAAAAAAATTAAAGTAGACCCACCAAAGGATACAGTACATTAATCCCACTGATTACCTATAACTTAAAGCTCATACTAAATTGAAATGAAAATTAAAAAGAAATAAAATACAGACCAGAAACGGAGTGAGGTTAGCCTAGGGGGTTTGGAAAGATAGAAGCTTGAAGATATTCCTGCTGATCTCCAGTCCCAGCACTAAGCCAACTAAGTCTCTCTCCTAAGCCCACCAGGTTACAGAGGCCAGGCTCAGATCTTTAAGAATCTTGACAAAAGCTTGGCCCTAGGAGAAGAACCATGAATTCCTTGAATAATTCTCTCCCTAAGAGTCAGGCATCAACTGCATAAGTATTGCTGTGACAATCTGCTATCTCTAGCCCACTAAGAGCTTCAAGAGAAGTAATCTGCCCTAAAGGTGAGAAGAACTTGCCGTGTCAGTTGAAGCCATCTAATTGCTGAGGGGTGTCTCCTGGTGACCCACAGAAATCTAACACAGGAAGTGGTATACCAAAAGCCACAAGACAAGCAATGCTGGACTGCCAACTATTTGAGGTGTGCGAAATTTTACCCAAGGAGTACACAATGCAAAAAGTTTGTATGGAAAAATAAATATACAAAAAGGGCTAAGAAAACTTATTTTAAAAAAAAGAATAGTGACAGGAAATCATCTTGTCACTTTTAAAACACTTTTTAAAACTAAGAATTGAAGATTTTAATTTAAAAAAGATTCCTTTAAAAAAAGCATTTTAAATACTCTATAATTAAAAACAGAAAGGACTAAAATAGGAAAAAAAATAATAGCTCAGAGAAACACAAACCCAGTAACGAAGCCCAGTGTAGATGGAAATTTAATATCAGATTAAGGTGATATTTTAATTCAGCAGGAATTGATAATTAATTTATTAAATGATGCACAACTGAATATCCATCAGAAGAAAGTTAACTCCTGTCTAATATCATATAAAAGTAATCTCACGGCTGGGCGCCATGGCTCACGCCTGTAATCCCAACACTTTGGGGCACCGAGGTGGGCAGATCACCTGAGGTCAGGAGTTTGAGACCAGCCTGGCTAACATGGTGAAACCCCATTTCTACTAAAAATACAAAAAATTAGCCAGGCATGGTGGTACGCACCTGTAATCCCAGCTACTCAGGAGACTGAGGCAGGAGAATCGCTTGAACCCGGGAGACAGAGGTTGCAGTGAGCCGAGATCGCACCATTGCACTCCAGTTTGGACAATAAGAGCGACACTCTGTCTCAACAACAACAAAAAGTAATCTCAAAGATTTAAACATACACATATACATACAAACCCTAGGGGAAAAATGTAGGGGCCAATACGTACAACCTAACATGTTAGAGAGATCTTTTTGCTAAGAAATACATAATCTATAAAACAAAAAGTAACCATTTGATTATATCAAAACTTTCAAATTTTGCATTATGAAAAGTGCCATGAAGAAAAACAGGAGACAAGCAATAGTTTGGACAAAAATCTCTGCAACTCATATGACTAATAAAGATTCCATATCTAGTGTATGCAAAATGTTGTTACACTTGATAAGATGAACAACAGAACTGAAAATGAGCAGAATGCAAGTCACTGAAGAGTCATTCAAATAGCCAATAAACTATCACCAAAAAAATTTCTCAAAATCCCTGTATATTGTCTGTCATGGAAAAAGAAATTAAAATAGTAAGATATCCCTTTTTACTCATCAAATTGATGAAATTAATCCCTAATTATCAGAAAATTGGGGAGAAAAGATGAACATGTACATTATCCTAGCCTTTATGGAAAGTAAACTTGTAAAATTTATTAAAATCTAAAACGTACATATTCTTTCACCTAGAACTCTCATTTCAAAATCTATCCCACAGAAGTAAAATCACCAGTACGTAAAGACATATGATAGAAATGTATGATGCCACATTTTTTGAGGTAGCAGGGAAATGATCAAACAAATTATAGAACATACATCATGGAACTTTATACTACCATTATAAAAAACTTGAAGGGATTTCTACTATGCAGGATACAAAGAAGCATGTAAGATTCTATTCTTGTTTTAAAAACCTGTTATATACAGGGGTGTGTGTGTGTATGTGTGTATGTGTGTGTGCGTGTCTGTGTGTGTGTGTGATTATACAAACAAGCAGGTATATGATCCAATGTACATCAAATTATATAAAGTACAAACAGTAGCCCAAAATGAGGCATAAATACCATTAAGAGACCTTATTTTCTTGTATTTGTCATATTATTCATATATAATATAATAGCATATATTATTTATAAAAACAGTAAAAATAGTTATTGTTGAAAATAATAGTTGACAGGACAGCAAACTTCCTGCATTTATAGCAAACTGACTTGCAATCTGATATGGTTTGGCTCTGTGTCCCCACCCAAATCTCATGTTGAATTTCAATTCCAAATGTTGGAGGAGGTACCTGGTAAAAGGTGATTGGATCATGGGGTCGAATTTCCTCCATGCTGTTCTTGTCAAAGTGAGTGACTTCTCACAAGATCTGATGGTTTAAAGGTGTGTGGCACGTCCCCCCTCACTCTCTCTCTCCTGCTGCCATGAGAAAAAGGTGTTTGCTTCCCCTTTGCCTTCTGCCATGATTGTGTTTCCTGAGGCCTCCCAGTCATGCTTCCTATCAAGCCTACAGAACTGTGAGTCAAGTAAACCTCTTTTCTTCATAAATCACCCAGCCTCATGTAGTTCTTTATAACAGCGTGAGAACGTACTAACACACCATCAGAAAATCAAATCAGGCTCTACTTTTCCATCATTTTAAAGACATAGAAAAAGACAGCAAAGAAACTAATAAAAGCTCATTGTCTCTTAAAATTTTTAAACAATGGATCTTATTTCAAAACATAAAGTAAGATCTAGACTGTTTTTAATTATTTCTCCTATGATGTTGCTCCCCTCACCCCATTTCCACCCTCCTGCAAGGCAAATGAGAAACCAGTTTAGGGTAGTGACTATTAACATCAGTCCCTCAGCAGTGGTAATAGAGCCTATTGCTATAGTAGTATTCTATAAAACATGTTCATTATTATCCTCCCTTGAATTACTTTCCAAAGACTTATACAATCTACCATCACTAATGGTATATATAGCCTTTCCTCCTTCTAATTTTCAGGACTAAGTGAGAGATGTTAGCCTCTTATACTACATATGTCAATCATGATATCAATTCAGCATCCCTTGTTTTTAAAAACGGAATACCCCATCCACAGCCTCTACTGAAGGAGCAATCACAGGCAATATGCTTTGTACATTTGATTTTTACTTATGACTATTTCAGTGACTGCTAATCCTATGACAGGAGATGGGATGGGCCAGTATGGAAATAAAATTCTAAGATGAAAAACATATAAGTAAACAGAACGAATGAAACAGAGAACAGAGATACCAAATAAAAGAGAAATAAGGCAGTCAGTAGCATAATAAAAATGAAGCAGATGTAGAACAGAAGGAGGGGTATCTTGAGAGACCGTGCACTAGAGGGAATAAAAAAGAATAGAAACTGATGGCTTTTTAGTTCCACTTGCCAGGAGTCACTGCTCTGGCAACCAAAGCGATTGTGACCACAACACTCTTCTAGATACCCATGACTTTCATTTATACTAACATCTAGAAAAATAGAAAATAAGTTTTATAAGACACAATTCGATATCAACTATATGAGTCAAATAATAAAGACTTGCCAACTAGAGTTAAATTAAGTATCTGCCATTTTAAAACATTTAAAATGCAAATAATAAGTGAGAACTGGTCAAGAAGAACTGAAAATAAGAGTTGGGTTGAAGACTAAAATGGCTACCTATTTCCATCAGGTTAGTTTAATATTAAAATGTACATTTTCATTCCTACCAATGCTGGATGAAAACTGAAAGCAATAAAAGTGAATAACATTTTAAGTTTCTCATACACAGACTACAAAAGCAAGACTATGAGTAATTAAATTCTTCTATTAGAACTTTAAAAATTTATAATGACCTATGAACGGGTAATTGAAAAATGGGATACAGTTTTAATTTTTCCCAAGTTATATGTCTCTATTTTTGCATATTTTAAAATCTACTATATCTGTATATACTACCAATTAAATGTCAGGAACAAACGATTACAATTCATCATGAGAAGATAATTTATTCGGCATTTTAGGTTTCAATTCAAGTCAGTAAATTAAAAACCTTTCCTGATTACATATGCTTAAACCGTAAGCTTGCTTAGCAATACCTTTTAAATTACTACTCTTGTTTTGTTTTGTTCTGAGACGGAGTTTCACTCTGTCACCCAGGCTGGACAGTGGTGCGATCTTGGCTCACTGCAACATCCACCTCCCAGATTCAAGCAATTCTCCTGCCTCAGCCTCCAGAGTAGCTCGGATTACAGGCACCTGCCACCATGCCTGGCTAATTTTGGTATTTTTAGTAAATTTTGGTATTTTAGTAGGGTTTCACCATGTTGGCCAGGCTGGTCTCGAACTCCTGACCTCAAGTGATCCTGCCGCCTCCGCCTCCCAAAGTGCTGGGATTATAGGCATGAGCCACTACACCCAGCCCCAAATTACTACTCTTAAGAATACTGAAATATAACAGCAGAAATTGGGCAAGAAATTGGGCAAAAAATTGAGCATTTAACATTTTTTCTGATAATGGCTGCTCAGGATGCTTATCAGTAAGATCAGCCAACTTTAAATGGGAAGTTTTAGATACTTTAAAGCCACCCCTAATTTTTATATGAAGAAAAGTCAGTCAAGCAGAGTATTTTAGAAAGTATAAAAGGATGTTTTTCCTTTGGTAGTTTAAAAACATCCTTTTAAAGCCTGTGCCTTTTCGTTGAATTATATGATAAAATGGATCTGAAAAAAAATCAACTTCAACTAGAAATCTTAAGATTTTGGATCTTCGTCACTAATTGGTTAGATAATCCATTACATAATCTCTCAGGACTTGAATTATTTTATCTGCAGTATAAAGGGAAAGGTTTAATTCTTTAGTCTCAAATTTCTTTCAGCTGTCATCAGGGCAATTGAATTGCACAACTCTAGGAAACACTACTCGTGAAGGCCAAGTTAACATTCTACATTTCTATGAAAAGCTTTCACATCCTTCATTCAAGGTATCATGTATACTCTTGCTCCTACATGAAAGTCAGTGATAACAATCAATCAATCAATTATAACAGAGCTTCCATTACATGTGAACACTCTGCTGGGGTAATACCATATCAGAACAAGAATGGTTACCTGTGGCCAAGGGGATCACAAGGTATTTTTTAAACATTTAAAAAAAAAAAAACCCATATAAAATTCAAGAGACAGATAAAAAAAGTATACAATAAAGGCCACACACCTATGATCATCTGATCTTTGACAAAGCTGATGAAAACAAGCAATGGGGAAAAGACTCCCCTTCCAATAAATATGATGTTGGGGTAACTGGCTAGCCATATGCAGAAGATTGAGACTGGACCCCCTTCCTCAAAGCATATACAAAAATCAACTCAAGATGAATTAAAGATTTAAATGTAAAACCCAAAACTATAAAAACCCTGGAAGATAACCTAGGCAATACCATCCTGGACATAGGAACAGGCAAAGATTTCAAGACAAATCAACAACAATTGCAACAAAAGCAAAAATTGACAAGTGGGATCTAATTAAACTTAAGAGCTTCTGCACAGCAAAAGAAACTATCAACAGAGTAAACAGACAACCTACAGAATGGGAGAAAATATTTGCAAACTATGTATCTGACAAAGGTCTAATATACAGTATCTATAAGGAACTTAAATTTACAAGAGAAAACCCAATTAAAAAGTGGGCAAAGGATATGAACAGACACTTTCGAAAGAAAACAAACATGACAACCAACAGGCATGAGAAAAATCTCAGTATCACTGATCATAGAAATGATGATCAGAGAAATGCAAATCAAAACCACAATGAGGTACCATCTCACACCAGTCAGAATGGCTATTATTAAAGTCAAAAATGACAGATGGGGTAAGGTTACAAAGAAAAGGGAACACACTGTTAGTGGGAGTGTAAATTAGTTCAACCATTGTGGAAAGCAGCATGGCAATTCCTGAAATAGCTAAAAGGAGAACTGCCACTCAACCCAGCAATCCCATTACTGGGGAGATACCCAGAGGAATAGAAATCATTCTACCGTAAACACACATGCACACGAATGTTCACTGCAGCACTATGAACAAAAGTAAAGACATGGAGTCAACCTAAATGTCCACCAATGACAGACTGGATAAAGAAAATGTGGTATACATGCACCATGGAATACTACGCAATCATAAGAAAGAATGAGATCATTTATTTTGTGGGAACATGGATGCACCTGGAGACTAGTATCCTCAGCACAACTACTGCATGTTCTCACTTATAAGTAGGAGCTAAATCATGAGAACTTATGAATACAAAGAAGCAAACAACAAACACTTGGGACTACTTGAGGGTGGAGGGTGGGAGGAAGGAGAAGAGCAGAAAAGAGAAAAGATCACTACTGGGTACTAGGCTTACCTAGTACCTGGGTGATGAAATAATCAGTACAACAAACCCCTGTAACACAACCATGTAACAAACCTACATGTGTGCCCCGAACCTAAAATAAATGTTAAAAAAAAAACCAAAGTCCTTATACGTAAGGAAATACTGATAAGGAACACACTTAAATACCCAAGAATAATCAGTTTGGTAAAAACTGGGGGCATTCTCTCCCAATATTCAAGAAATATCTTTACCTGCACACACGGGAAGTCTAGAGAGTTTTTGATTGTAGGTACAAATGTGTGGGAAGGGGGAATTCTGATAACTTTTCAAGGCTTTCTGATTTAAAATCTAAGAACACTGTATTTTGAAAGGATAAGTACATGTAAATAAATAAACAACCATGTTTTTTCTTAAAAAAAAAAAACTGATTCAAAATGCAGTAAGGATCAACTCTTAAGTCAATTTTTAATATCTCTAGCTATAAAGAGTATACTATAAAAATGACAGCTTTCTCCCAAATCACTTATACTTACATACAGTGCAAAGGTTTAGACTCACAAGTATTTCCCAATTTTAAGAGCATAGTAGGAAGGGGATCTTACTATTTGTTGGAGTTACTTATCAAACAAATATTTACTGAGTCCTACTCTTATGCTAGACAGTGTTATGGGCCCTGGGAATACCGTGGTATACGTGATAGGTATACCTCCCCAGTTGTGAGGCTAACATTCAAATGACAAGCAGCAGAAAATATACAAGTAGAATTGTAAACAAGATAATTATGGACTGTGATAAGTGCTATAAAAGAAATAAATAGGTTGTTGACACAGGGCAGGACAGTTTTTTTTACCAGGGATGGTACAAAAAAAGAAAAAAATCACCACTCTGAAAATATTTTAATTATGTTAATTAGAAGGAACCACTCATGTAAAAATAAAGAAAAAATCTATTCTTCACAAAGGAACCAACAAGTTCAAATTCTGGTCATAGGAAATAATCTGACCAAGAAAATCTGATAACTAAGTAAAGTTAGATAACACATTCTTTTCAGGCTCCAAGACTTGCTGGTAAATGCAGAGAAGGCTGGAAAACTGAGGCAGATTCTACACTCCAAGAGGACCGCAGAAGTATCCTACCAACGAATACTCTCTTTCACGAAAACAGAGACCCATTCTGAAAAGAAACTGCAAGAAACAGAAATAGACTTAAGCAAAGCAAAAAGAATGAGAACCCTCCCAAATACAATAAACAGGTATATACAATAAACAGGTATATTCTACTCAAATAAAATAAAATAAAAAATTTCAAGAAAATCAAGTACAAAAAACGTGAGCCTAGGACTGTATATATAATCAAACTATCTTTCAAGTTTAAAGGCATAGTTAACAAAGCATTCCTTGAGCCATTCTTTCTGAGAAACCTTCTAATGAATAAACTATACATACTGAAGAAATGATTTCAAAAGTTTCAGCATAAAATCTGGTTACACAAAATAAAAATATTTAACCACCAAACTAAAACTAACCATGAAGATAAGAATGACATACATAACAGAATATAAATGTGCGATGCAACAATGTAGAAAAGATAGAGCTAATAAAAAAATAATAAAAGAATGGAGAGAATAAGTAGAATTTGGAATACACTTACTGACTGCCTCACCAGTATAAAATGAAAGGAAAAGATCATCACTTAAGATCAGATGTTGGGAGAGTGAGGAAAGAAAGTTAGAAAAAGTTCCTAGTTAACTTCCTCAGAGAGATTTAAGTGTTAAAGGAACAGGATTGAAGCGAACTAAAAAAAAAAAAAAAAAAAACGGAAAATGTAGACAACATGCAAGACAGATGGGTAATGTACCATGGAAAGAATCCGTGAGCTTCAAGATATGATAACAGAAAGTTCCCAAACTGAAAAAAAAAAAAAAAAAAGAGAAAAAAGAAACAGAATATCCCAAAACTATTTTTTTAAAATAAAAAAGCTATAACGGGTGCATAACTGCAATATGAGAAGGGAAAGAAAGGAGCAGAAGAAATATTTGAAGTAATAATGGCTGGAATTTTCCAAAATTAATGACAGGCACCAAACCACTGACCAGAGAAAACCAAGCAGGAAGGTCAGAGAAAACCAAGCAGGAAACAGCAAAAAAATCTACAAGTTGGAGTATCATATTCAAACTGCAAAAACCAAAGACAAGGGAACAAAACCCTTCATTTATAGAGAAACAAGGAGAAGAATTACATTGGATTTCTCATTAGAAACTATGCAAGCAAGAAAAGAGTGGAATGAAATACTTGAAGTGTCAGGGGAAAAAAAAATAGAAACAAAAACACTAACCTAGACTTCTATATCCAGTGAAATTATCCTTTAAAAGTGAAGGAGAAATAACTACTTCCTAAAACAAAAACTAAGGGAATCTGTTACCAGTAGATATGCCTTAAAGAAATGTTAAAAGAAGTTCTTCAGCAAGAAGGTTACAACATTGATCTATATAAAGAAAGAGGGTCAGAGAAGGATTAAATGAAGATAAAATTAAAGCTTTTTTTTTTTTTTACTCTTAACTGATCTAACAAATAACTGTTCAAAGTAACAATGCTAACAATATATTGAGTGATTATGGCATGTAGATAAATGAGTAAGAACAACATTATAAGGGATACAAGAGGGGAGTAAGAAACACCCTGATATTAGGTACATGGCACATGAAACAGTACACTGTTACTTAAAGCTGGACTTAGTTTAGATGTATATAAATATTACAAATTCTAGGACAACCATTAAAAATAAGTTAAAAAGAAATGTAACTGATATGCTAAGAGATGAGAAAACAGAATCACACTGAATGCCCATTTTAAATCAGAGAAGACAGAAAAAGGGGAAGAGAAGAAACAAAGAACAAGTACAGTAAATAGAAAACAGTTACAAATATGGTAGATATCAATCCAATTGTATCAACATCAATTAGTATGTGAATGGTCTAAAGAAACCAATTAAAAGGCTGTTAGAGTAGATAAAAAAACAAAGTCCAAATATGTTGTCTACCGGAAACCCCCATAAAGATACAAATAGGTGAATACAAAGAAATGGAAAAAGACATACCATTCTTTAAATAGAAAACTGGAATAGCTATATTAATTCACATCAGACAAAGCAAACATAAGATCAAGGAAAATCATCAGCAAAAAAGAGAGCCATTAACTAGGCGCAGTGGCTCATGCCTATAATCCCAGCACTTTGGGAGGCCAAGGCAGGTGGATCATTTGAAGTCAGGAGTTCAAGACCAGCCTGGCCAACATGGTAAGAAAGTACATGCTTTAATTTTATCTCTACTAAAAATACAAAAATTAGCTAGGCATGGTGGCACAGGCCTGTAATCCCAGCTACTCGGGAGGCTGAGGCAGGAGAATTGCTTGAACCTGGGAGGTATAGGTTGCAGTAAACCGAGATCACACCACTGCACTCCAGTCTGGGCGACAGAGTGAAACCCTGTGTCAAAAAATAAAAGTAAAAAAAAAAAAAAAAGAAGCATTAAATAATTTAAAAAACTGTCAGTACTCCAAGAAGACATAACAATCCTTAAGGTGTCTGTACCAAACAAAAGTGTGTCAAAATACTTGACAGAGACACTGACAGAAGTTCAAGAAGCATTATTATAATTGAACACATCAATATCCCTGTCAGTAATTGACAGACTCAGCAGGCAGAAGCTCAGAATACCCTTGAACTGAACAGCATCATCAATCAACTAGAGCTAACTGACTTTGCAGAGTATTTCACCCAATAACAGCAGAACACATATTCTTCTCAAGTTCACACAAGAATATTCACCAAGGAAGATCATAACATATATGTTAGTAATGTAAAAGAGTTGAAGATTACACAAAGTATGCTCTCAGACCACAATGAAATTAAACTAGAAGTCATTCACAGATAGCTGGAAAATCCCAAAATATTTGGTGTAAACATACTTCTAAATGATACATGGGCCAAAGCAGTCTCCAGATAAATTTAAAAATATTCTGAACAAGTGAAATTAAGAACAAAACATCAAAACTTGTGGGATACAGTGAAAGAAATGCTTAGAAGGAAATTTACGGTATTAAAAGCATTTTATTAAGTCATAACGACTTAAAAACAATCACTTAAGCTTCCACCCTAGGAAACTAAAGAAAAGCAACTGAAGCATAAACAAAGCAGAAAAAATAAATAAATAAAAATTAGGGCAAAAAATCAATGAAACTGAAAACAGGAAATGTGTAGAATAAAGCAAGAAACCAAAAGCTGGCTACCTGAAAAGACCAATAAAACTGACAAAACTCTAGCGAGGCTAACAAAGAAAAAAACAGAGAAGACACAAATTACTAATACTGGAAATGCAAAGGAGTGATCACTGTTGATCACTTGGATATTAAACAGATAGTAAAACGAACAACTCTATTCCCACAAAACTGATAACATAAATGAAATGGACAAATTCCTTAAAAGATACAAACTACCAAAAGTCGAGAAAGTGACCTTCAGAATATGCCAATAACTACTAATGAAACTGAATTAGTAATTAATAATCTTCCAAAAAAGAAAATCTCCAGGCCCAGATGGTTTTACTGGTGAATTCTACCAAGCATTTAAAGAAAACAATGATACCACTGCTTTAGAATGTCTTTCAGAAAAGAATACCAGAGGAAACACTTCCTAATGCTTTGCATGAGACCAGCATTACCCTAATACAAAAACCAGATGGAGACTTTACAAAAAGAAAACCTCCAGCCAATCTCTTATGAATATGGATGCAAAAATACTCTAAAAAAAATTAGTAAATCAAATAAAAAATGTATACAAATAATTACACATCACAATCAAATGTATTTATTACAAGTCTATTTCAACATCCTGAAATCAATTAATGTATTACACATCAATAGGCTAACGAAGAAAGTCATATGATCACATCAACAGACACAGAGACAGCATTTCACAGAATCCAACACATATTCATGATTAAAAATCTTAGCTAACTAGGAATTTCGGTGGCCCTCTTCAATTTGATAAAAGAGCACTTACAAAACAAGTACAACTAGCATCATATTTAATGGTGAGAAACTAGATGTTTTCCCCCAAGACTGGAAATAAGATAATTCTATTCAATACCATCCTGGAAATGCTAGCTAAATCCAGTAAGATAAGGGGGGAAAATGGTCTACAGATTGAGAAGAAGGAATCAATACTGTTATCATTCATAGATGACATGACTGCCTATATAGAAAATCCCAAAGAACAGATGAACTCCTGGAAATAATAAATGATTACAGCAAGGTTTCAGGATATAAGGTTAATGAGAGGGACTAAAAGAAACAAAACCCCCAAAGCAGCAGCACATCTAGCACCCATATGTTGGTTTCTTATGCCTTTCTCCAATAAAAGGAACAACAGTTCCATGGAAAAATGGGGCAGAAAATAAACAAGATGAGCCTGGAGCATCTTGTAATACCAGAAATTAAGAAAGCACTAAAATGAAAAACAAAACAAAAACTTGATCAAAGTTATGTCAAAGGGGCACATGAGCCAACTGAAACAGCTTCCAACAACCAAAGCTAGAACAATTTGAGCAACAAAATAAATAAAGTAGTACTGGATTATAATAAAGTATAAAATAAGTATCGGAGCTCACATGATACAAATAAATTACTGGATAAATTAGTATGGCAGAAGAGACAAATCTCCCAAAAAGAAGAATTCCTAAGAAATTATGTAATACTCCACTCTAAAGAACTGAGAGCACTCCCTCAGTGTTGGCTGTGTATAACGACTTCTTTCCAAAGAGTACAGTGTGCAAAAGGGAAAAAAGGGGAAAATATTACAGTGGAGAAACCTGACAAACACTACCTCAGGGAGGTGATCAAGGGCCTGCTTACAACATATTCCCTCCCAATCACCCAAACTCCAGTAGAGGGGCATCCTACAATATACCTGGTTTTTTTTTTTTAAAGGTATTAAGTTAAAACAAAGAAATCAGAGCCTTCAAATATAAAAGCGAAAAGCAGTTAGAAGATATAATGCAAGAGAAGACCTCTAATTACAAAAATAAAATACAATATTAGCCATAAGCTTAGAAAAGAAACGTGCAAAACCTATGAGAAAACTGTTTTAAACAGCCCTGAGATAGACGGACGGACAGACGACGGACGGACGGACGGACAGACAGACAGATTAGATAGATAGATAGATCATAGATAGATAGATAGATAGCTGGAAAAATGCAAAGATATGCCATGTTCCTGCATAAAAAGACTCATCATCATAAAAATACAATTCTACGTTAACTTATAAATTTAATTACACCCAAAAATAAAAACAGGTTTCTCTACAACTGGAAATAGCTGTATGAATTCAATATATTTTTTCTCCTAAAAAAATTTATTTCCTAGCTCTATCACCTAGAAGGATCTAAAAGAAATGACAATCTGGTAACATTAAGTATCCCAATTATGCACTCTGAACATCATTCCTCGACTAAAGCATGGTAGATAAAGTCATTTTCCTATGCCAAAAAGCAAGAAAATAAAGAATGGGGTCATGTCAAAGGAACACAGGAGAGAGCCTGAAGGGGCTCCCACTGGCCTAAGATGGAACCATCTGGCGTTGCAAAGAATGACTACTGAAGTCATTTAAAACACAATGAATAAAGAGACTAATGTTCATAAACGCTTTTCGTTTTTAAAAAAGAAAAAATTAGTTAGACACCTGGAGGTATATAACAACTCACTATGCTGAAAACTAGTGATTAAAAGGAAAGAATTAAGCATTTATCATGCTTTTCCAGTAGAACTATATTTCAGAGTAACCAAAAAGCTCAAATAGATGAGGTAAATTTTTATCCAGGAAAATTACAGCTAATAAATATGAAAGATTGATAATAAATGGTAAGATGAGAGAAATCCAATTTTGATACTTCTACTGAAATAGTTTATTCTAACAATGAGTTATCTTTGGATATTAACACGATTAATGAAAAGTGGACGGCTTTACAAAAAAGTTGTCACCACCACATTTTGTGCCTTCTGAAGTGATAAAATACAAAGTATATGGCACCACCTAGGGAATGGTCTTTCTAAAAAAGTGATGGAGGCCAATGTGGGAGGATTGCGCGAGGCCAGAAGTTTAAGACCAGCCTAGGCAACACAATGAGACCTTGATTCTACAAAACAAAAAAATTTTTTTAAATGAGCCAGGCATGGTGGCACATGCCTGTAGTTCCAGTTACTCAGGAGGCTGAGATGGGAGGATCACTTGAGCCCAGGAGGTTCAAGGCTACAGTGAGCCATGACTGTGCCACTGCACTCCAGCCTGGGCAACAGAGCAAGACCATCTTAAAAAAAAAATCTGATCCAAAATCTAAATAAGGTTTTCTGTTTAACTTCCAGTATACATAAAGCATGACAAATAGAGGAATTAGTCAAATGCCACTATAAAAAAACAACTGAACATATCTAGAATGGGGGAGCTTCTTCAGGACAAATGACCCGATTTCTTCAACAAATCAACGGATAAAGGAAAACAGCAAGAGGATGGGAAGACTCTTCTTCTTTTTGCTTTTTAAAAGAGGCAGGGTCTTGTTCTGTTGCCCAAGCCGGAATGCAGTGGCACAATAATAGCTCACTGCAGCCTCGACCTCCTGGACTCAAGCAATCCTCTTGCCTCAGCCTCCAAAGTAGTTGGGACTACAGGTGTGCACCACCATACCCGGCTAATGGAAGAATTCTTGATAAAAATAATTGTAAAAGGGGCATAACAACAAATACAATAAGCGTTTGGATCCTGATTCAAACACACTATAAAAAGATATTTTTTAGAAAACTGAAAATTAAATATGGACTAGGTATTAATTGTAATTAAAGTATTACTGCTAATCTGTTAAGTAAAATAATGACATTGTAGCTATAAGAGAAAATGTCTCTGGCAGGGCAGTTCAAAGATGGCCTCAAATGATCCCCACCACCAAATATTCACACCATTGTGTAATTCCATCTCATTGTAATTTCATCTCATTGAGCGTAGGTTGGCCTAGTGACTTGTTTTTAACCAAGAGTATATGGCAAAGGTGATGGGACATGTCTGGATCTATGCTACATAAAACTGTGACTTCTACTTCACTAGCAGACTTTCCCTTGTTGGCACTGATGAAGCAAAACACCACATTAAAGACGCCCACGTGGCAATGAACCGAGGACAACCTCTGGGCAACAACTTGCAAGAAACTGAATCCTGCCAACAATCACATAAGCTTAGAGGCAGATCCTTCTCCACTTAAGCCTTTAGGTGAAACCACAGCCCCAGCCAACATCTTGACTGTAGCCTTAGAGACCTGGAGCAGAAGCTCTCTCAAATCTATATCCAAAAACCGGACCCTCATTGAGATAATAAATGTGTATTGTTTTAAGCTGCTAAGTTTGTAGCAATTTGTTATGGATTAACAGTTAACTAAGGCCAGGTGCAGTGGCTCATGCCTGTAATTCCAGAACTCTGGGAGGCTGAGGTGAAGCAGTGCTTGAACCCAAGAGTTTGAGATTAGCTTGGGCAACATAGCAAGACCCCACCTCTACCAAAAAAAAAAAAAGTTTTTAAATAAAACAATGAAATAAAAAATAACTAATAAAATGTCATCTTCTTCATGTATACTGAAATATTTAGAAATAACATAACTTATATTTACTTTAAAACAAACCAGAAGAAAGAAAGAGAGATGGGTGCAAATACAGGTTGAAAACTATAGAATGTCCATGGCCTAGCAAATAGCAGACTATGGTAGTACCATTAGTTACTATCACTCAAAGCAAAACTCAAGTCAACTTATTAGTACCAAGCAACTGAAAATGTCTGAGCATGTAGTAATTATCTCTAAGGACTCAAAGCACTTTGGGAACACATACCTGCATACTCCACACAAGTGAATGGAGCAACCGCTAGGAAAAAAGAATGGCAACAAAATAAAACAAACACTCCTATACAGAAGAATGATAAAATAGGAAATTCTCACTAGACAAAAATCAAACGAAAAAGCTCATTAACATGATTTGGTGTCTCCCTAAAATCAAAAAATCTATGTATTGAGACACTCATATAAAAATAGTCCTCAATTGCTGAATATCTCAGAAGGCTTGAATTATCAATCTTTTCAGAAATTAAATGACCCTTCAGAATATATTTCAAAACTAAGAACTATCCCCTTTCTACCTAATGCAAAGATCATTAAATTTGTACATGATCGGGCCGGGTGCGGTGGCTCAAGCCTGTAATCCCAGCACTTTGGGAGGCAGAGACGGGTGGATCATGAGGTCAGGAGATCGAGACCATCCTGGCTAACATGGTGAAACCTCGTCTCTACTAAAATACAAAAAACTAGCCGGGCGAGGCAGTTGGGCGCCTGTAGTCCCAGCTACTCGGGAGGCTGAGGCAGGAGAATGACGTAAACCTGGGAGGCGGAGCTTGCAGTGAGCTGAGATCTGGCCACTGCACTCCAGCCTGGGCGGCAGAGCGAGACTCCCGTCTCAAAAAAAGAAAAAAAATTTGTACATGATCTGGCAATGATTTACCGCTTAGTACACACAGTCTTCAAACCTTAGACAATATAACAATATAATCACAGAGGGATTAGAAAGATTTAAGGCTGGATGCAGTGGCTCACACCTAAATCCCAGCACTTTGGAAGGCCGAGGCAGGCGGATCACAAGGTCAAGAGATCGAGACCATCCTGGCCAACATGGTGAAACCCCGTCTCTACCAAAAATACAAAAAATTAGCTGGGCGTGGTGGCACGCACCTGTAGTCCCAGCTAGTCAAGAGACTGAGGCAAGGGGACAGCTTGAACCCATGAGGTGGAAGTTGCAGTGAGCTGAGATTTGCCACTGTACTCCAGCCTGGGCAACAGAGCAAGACTCTGTGTTAAAAAAAAAAAAAAATTTAAGAGATCAAACTGTTTCTAAGCACTCTCACACCTTCATTTATATGTAATTAATTTTACTAAAACAATCACTATCATCTAATTATATCAAGTTCTTAAAATATCTTTGCTGGGCAACAATTTAGCTTAATATGAACTATAATATGTGGATGTGGGAAAGAGTACATGTCTTTAAAAAATTACTCTGTAATATCAACTCTTTGCTATCTTGCATCAAAAAAGAACTTCAGAATCTAAATCTCTCATTTTGTATGAGAAAAAAATAAAAGGCTAGAGAAACTAAATGAATGATCTAAAATTACCGATTAATCGGTGGTAGAACTGGGATTAGAACTCAAGTCCCTGGTCCTAGGTCAGTGTTCTCTCTATACCACACTGTCTCAATTCTTTCATGTTTTCCTTTGCATCAGATCCAGCTTTTGCCACAGTACAATACAGTAATTTAAACTGTACTAAAGATGATAGGTCAAACCAATATTATCTAATCCAAATCTGCTTACTTAATGAGAACTCTCCTCTCATCCCCATAATAGGTATCTTTGACCAACGCCCTAAGTCCCATGGTAAAGCATTTTTCAAACTCTCTTCCTCAGAGAAATCCAGAGGATCTACAAATACTTTTAAATTACATTTGCGGGACCCTGTCTAAAAACAAACAAACAAACAAACAAAAAACCCAACTACTATAGTTAACTCTTAAAACTATTAAAAAATTCAGAAGTAGTATAGATCAAATATTACCACAATGGATAACATCTTCTATAAAAACTTGTGTACCTTGTTTTGTGTTAGCTTTGGAATGAAACTTCTCCCAACATCTCTGCATACACATGAATTATTTTCTACATATGTCCCTGATTAACGGCTGTAGTTGTATGTTAGACTTTCAAAAGCTCATTTCTATATATGTCTGTTCACATAAAATTCACAAATAAATTCACACCTAGAACATATCTGATAAATGGGCAAGGTTGTTTTAATGCTCTCTTCATATATTTTATTTTATTTTATTTTATTTATTTTTTTGAGACGGAGTCTCACTCTGTTGCCCAGGCTGGAGTGCACTGGCTGTGATCTCGGCTCACTGCAAGCTCTGCCTCTGGGGTTCACGCCATTCTCCTGCCTCAGCCTCCCGAGTAGCTGGGGTTACAGGCGCCTGCCACCACACCCAGCTAATTTTTTGTATTTTTAGTAGAGACAGGGTTTCACCATGTTAGCTAGGATGGTCTCGATCTCCTGACCTTGTGATCTGCCTGCCTCGGCCTCCCAAAGTGCTGGGACTAGAGGCACGAGCCACCGCGCCCAGCCTCTTCATATATTAATAAGAGGTGTATCATATGGCAAATCACAATATAGATAGCTGTAGCACAGAATGTAACTTTGGAGTGCTTTTCTGTTTAAAATATTATATGGAACATGAGCAGTTTAGTGATATAACTGAAATCAAGTTTATTACAGGTAATAACTCTCCTCACTCAACAGTCAGACACAACTCATACTTCCGTATCTTAGAGCTCTCAGCCTTTCTTTTATTAAATTCAGAATGTTCATCAGTTCACAAACCATTAGTTTGTTACTATACTATGATTACCTCACATGCCAGCCAATATTTGTTTCAAAAGCACTACTGTCTTTATAATTCAGTACCCATTTTTGCAATTTAAAAAATGTTATTGCACTTTATGAATGGAAAACAGAAATACAAAAGCCTACCAGTAATATTAAGCCACCTGAAACAATAATGGGCATCAGATTAGCCAGATGAAGAAAATTTCAGATACTAGATTTAACTAGTTTAAGTATAAATGAAATGCTGAGAAAACAGTTTTTAAAATCACATCAAAAGGCAAAAATAAAGGAGCCAATTATAGATTTATTGACTCTCACCTCTAAATTCACCCTTTTTGTCTCCTCTTTGAAAATAGATTTGGGCCCTTTATTTTTCCTTTACCAGCTGGCACGATGTTAAGCTGTGTCAGTAAGAGGTGGCAGGAGTCATCGCAGCAAGTAAGGGTTTTTTGTCATTGGGTTTTTTTGTTTTTGTTTGGCTTCTTGGTTCAGGTATGCTTGGCCTGCATGCTCTTGCAGCATACATAGCTTCTCTAGCTCTTCATTCCTGCCATACAGGTTTCTCCAGCATCAGGCTCCAGCAGCATATACAGCTTCAGCGCCCAGTTCCTGTGCCTGATCAGCTTCTCCAACACCAGGTTCCCACATCTGAATGTAGACTAATTATGGATATTTTTGCACTTACTCTCTTGACAATCAGCAAGGCTGCTCAAACTAATGACTTCAACTGAGTCTTTTTTTAGCTAAGATAAATTTTCCTTTATTTTTTTCCTTTCATTTCTATTTTTTTTTCTAATCCCTTTCTAGACCTATTATTAGGTAGAAGGTGCAGGGCTGCTATATACAATTATACAGGTTACACCGTGCACTAGAAGATCCCACTGAAGAGTGAAGGCTGAAATTCAGCCTGTGTCTCACCCATCAAGTCCTGAATCCCAGTCAAAGAGCATCATCTGCTCATTAAGCCACGTGTCCTGAAGGTGAGAAGGTGGACCTTCTGGATCAAGGCTAGCCTCCATGTTCAATTTTTCATTAATATTTTCCTATCTTTTGCTTTTGTTTAGATTCCAAGTCTTTTTTCTATCTATACATGTAACTATAGAATAAATACATATGTATATGTAATTATATAAAAACAATAACTTTTGTGGGATCTTCATCATAGTCCAGTACTTTGGGCCTAGGCCCAAAATAATAGGTTATTTTGTCACCTAGGAGCATCAGAATTTTTAAAAGATTCGCAAGTAATTTGAATGTGCAAACTGCTGTCAGTCAATGGTGCACAAGCTTTTCTGCTCAAGTACCCTCTAATTTAATTTTGAAAATCTATGCACATCCTCAACATTTTTTAGTTGCAAAATGTTTCATACCTTATAATTATCGCAAAGGTTGTGATTTCCAGTGTACTTTAATTTTTTTTTTTTTTTCTTTGAGACTGAGTCTCGCTCTGTCGCCAGGCTGAAGTGCAGTGGCGCAATCTTGGCTCACTGCAACCTCCGCCTCCTGGGTTCAAGGAACTCTCCTGCCTCAGCCTCCCGAGTAGCTGGGATTACAGGTGTGCACCATCATGCCCAGCTAACTTTTGTATTTTTAGTAAAGACAGGGTTTCACCATGTTGGCCAGGCTGGTCTCGAACTCCTAGCCTCAACTCACCTGCCTTGGCCTCCCAAAGTGCTGGGATTTCAGGCATGAGCCACCAAACCTGCCCAAATATTGTTAATTTTTAATCCAGTTGTTATATATGCTCTTTTAAAAGCATCAATAGAATAAAAATACCATCATCTGTTTTTTAAATGAACAGCCTCTTCTTATACAGTCAAAAGTTTATATTATCTTGGTTTCTCCTTAAACTTCCCCCACAGACTTTTCCAAAATATAATATACTTATATGCTGGAAGGTCTTTCATTTTTCACTCCATATGACTTCTTTGAGAAAATGCCATGTAAATTAAGATTAAGCTTTTTTTATTTCTCATCAGGAGATTCCAAGTGATTTTAAAAATTTCTTCTGGATGTTATTATCAATTTCATAAATATATTACTGACCAAAACAATATAAATATATTAAAAACTTTGACAGATAATGATTAAGTATAAAGGTATTAGAGATGATTCTCAAAGACACATGTACTTTCAAAACAATTATCTCATGTATATATGAATAAATATCACTGCTAGAATCAAATGGGATTCAACATCAACTCTATAGTTATTTTTTAATTTTTTTTTTTTTTTTTTTTGAGACACAATCTCGCTCTGCTGTCCAGGCTGGAGTGCAGTGGCATGATTATAGCTCACTGCAGCCTCAAATTCCTGGGCTCAAGTGATCTTCAAGCCTCAGCCTCTCAAGTAGCTAGAACTACAGGAGCACAACACCACACCTGACTAATTTAATGTTTTGTAGAGAAGAGGTCTCGCTGTGTTATCCAAGGTATTCTCTAACTCCTGGACTCTATGATCCTCCCTTGCTCACATAAATAAATACAAGGCAAGAGAAGGAATTTCTGTTACTACAGTTTGAGAATCCAAAACCTGAAAACCCAAAATCAGAAATGTTCCAAAATCTGAAAACTTTTTGAGTTCTGACCTGACACTGCAAGAAAATGCTCATGGGAGCATTTCAGATTTCAAATTTCAGATTAGGGATGCTCAATTGCTAAGTATATATTAACATAATGCAAATATTCCAAAATCCTAAAAATTCCAAAATCCAAAATACTTCTGGTCTTAAGCATTTCAAGTAAGGGATACTTGACCTGGACTGTTCCTGTACTGCTAATTTTTTTTTTTTTTTTACCACCTTCCAAATTATATGCCAAAAATCGTGTAACGAGCTGTCATTAAAAATTATTTATGATCAGTCCAGGTGTGGTGGCTCACGCCTGTAATCTTGTTGTTGTTGCTGTTTTGGTTTTGTTCCTTATAAGAATCTAATGCCTGATGATCTGAAATGGAACGATTTCATCCTGAAACCATCCTCTCCGCTTACCCCCATCCATGGAAAAACTGTCTT
The DNA here is from genome assembly GCF_002776525.5 of Piliocolobus tephrosceles. Taxonomy (NCBI): domain Eukaryota; kingdom Metazoa; phylum Chordata; class Mammalia; order Primates; family Cercopithecidae; genus Piliocolobus; species Piliocolobus tephrosceles. The sequence goes on along the minus strand of NC_045441.1, from coordinate 120,520,723 downwards.
CCACAAAGCCAGTCCTTGGTGCCAAAAAGGTTGGGGACCACTGAACTAATGAATGGCTAAACACAATGTGGTATATCAATACAATAGAATATACTTACCAGCCATAAAAATGATGTAGTACAGATACATGATACAATATTGATGAACTTTGAAAACAATATCATAAATGGAAGCCAATCACAAAAGGCCATATATTATATGATTCCATTTATAGAAAAAGTCTGAAATAGGCAAATCTATAGACACCAAAAGTAGTTTAGTGGTTGCTCAGAGATGGAAGAGTAAGTGGATAAGAGCCAAAGGCTACAGTTTTCCTTTTGAGATTATGAAAATGTCCTAAAATTGACTGCAATGGGCCGGGCGCGGTGGCTCAAGCCTGTAATCCCAGCACTTTGGGAGGCCGAGACGGGCAGATCACGAGGTCAGGAGATCGAGACCATCCTGGCTAACACGGTGAAACCCCGTCTCTACTAAAAAAAACACAAAAAACTAGCCGGGTGAGGTGGCGGGAGCCTGTAGTCCCAGCTACTTGGGAGGCTGAGGCAGGAGAATGGCGTAAACGCGGGAGGCAGAGCTTGCAGTGAGCTGAGATCCGGCCACTGCACTCCAGCCTGGGTGACAGAGCAAGACTCCGTCTCAAAAAAAAAAAAAAAAAAAAAAAAATTGACTGCAATGACGGTCACATCTGTGAATGTATAAAAAATCCATTGAATTGAATACCCTAAAGTAGAAGAATTGTATGGTATATAAATTACATCTCAAAAACACTGTTACATGAAAAAAAAAAATCAACCAACAAATAATTATGTTCAAAGAATTAGAGGAAATGATCCCTATCTTAAAATTAATCAAAATACAGATACTCAAAAACTATTAGGCAAATCAGATTCTGTAATAAACTGCCCTCTACAAGTTTTTCACAGTCTCATTAAAAATATTACCTATAAAATCATAAATAACTTCATAATAAAAATCGTTTAAAACTCAACAATTTAAATAAAAAGCTTTCTATTGTTACAAGTCTTTCCCAAATACAGTACCTCCACCTTAGAGATAACCAATTTCACTCAAGATACTCTCAGATTTTGCTAAAACTCATTGAAAAAAATACAGAATGGATTTAAAACTATGTCACTAATGTGACATTCTGAACATGGCCAATATGACACCTTACAGTCCTAAACCAAAACCGCACTAAAAAGAGAAAAGTAATCAAAATGGCTAGTTAATTCATTCATTTACTCATTTAATAAATATCATGCTTGGACTACAATGATGAAGGAAAATTCCATACATTCTATGGAGTTTTTGGTCTATTTGGGAAGACAGCTATTAATCAAGTAATTATACATTTTAATACAGGAATAATTACACATTTTAATACAGGAAGCCGGGCACGGTGGCTCACGCCTCTAATCCCAGCACTTTGGGAGGCCAAGGCAGGTGGATCGCTTGAGGTCAGGAGTTTGAGGCCAACATGATGACACTCCGTCTCTACTAAAAATACAAAAATTAACCAGGTGTGGTGGTGCGCACCTGTAGTCCCAACTACTCGGGAGGTTGGGGAAGGAGAATTGTTTGAACCCGGGAGGCGGAGGTTGTAGTAAGCCAAGACTGCACCACTGCACTCCAGTCTGGGCGACAAAGCGAGACTCCATCTCAAAAAAGAAAAAAAAAGTTGTAATTACAAACTGTAAAAAATGATAGATAGGTACTCGCTGCTATGAAAACATTTAACTGTAGGGCCAGGGGAGTGGGTGCCAGATCAATGGGGGAAAGGGGGGTCAAGCAGGATTTCCTGAGAAAGTGACATTTTAGCTGACAGCTGAAGAATAAACAGTAGTTAGATTTTATGACTTTTCTGGTGCAACTTCTTAATCAAAAGGGAAAAGGGAAGAAAAAGGAGTGACAGGAAGGGAAAACAAACATATCCGGGGTTGTTTAAAGTAGCTTATTATAGAATTTCTATGTATATAAGACAACTTCCTTAACAACAAATACATAGGTGATATTGGCCATAATAAATATTAGTCATACTAAAAAAAAAGTAGGAATATTTTTAAAGTATTAAATACTAACATTTACAAAACCAAAGTTTACACCAAACCCAAGTATCTTCTTTCTAGACCTACATCTTCACGGAAATATAAGATTCCATAAAAGTTCTAATAAAAAGGTAGATAATTTAAAAATCTTATTATATGAAGGGAGATACTATACTTAAAGATTAAACTCTCAATTTTCTTTTTTTTTTTTTTTTTGAGACTGAGTCTCACTTTGTCACCCAGGCTGGAGTACAGTGGCACACAATCTCAGCTCGCTGCAACCTCTGCCTCCTGGGTTCAAGCAATTCTCATGCCTCAGCCTCCCAAATAGCTGGGAGCACAGGCATGCACCACCACGTCCTGCTAATTTTTGTATTTTTAGTAGAGATGGGGTTTCACTATGTTGGCCAGGCTGAATTCCTGACCTCAAGTGATCCGTCCACCTCCGCCTCCCAAAGTGCTGGGATTACAGGCATGAGCCACTGCACCTGACCAACCCTCAATTTCCTAACCTTATAAACAAGTAAGTCTCAAAAGAAATGTGCAAATCACTAACAAAACCAAAAGTAAAATCTCATTTTAACTTTTAATAAACATTTAAAACAACTGCTTAACAATCACTTTTCAGCCTTTTGGCTAAGATCAAGAATAAAACAACTGCTAACAAATGTTATAGTTAGTTGACCCTTGAACAATGCGGGGCCTAGGGGCGCCAACTCCCATGCAGATGAAAAAGCCATGTATGACGTTTGACTTCCATAAAACTTAACTGCTAATAGCTTACTGTTTACCAGAAGCCTTATCAGTAACATGAAGGGCCAATTAACACATATTTCATGTGTTACATGTATGACATACTTATTGTATTCTTACAATAAGCTAGAGAAAGGAAAATGTTATTAAGAAAATTAAAAAGGAGAGAAAAATATTTACTATTCATTAAATGGAAGTAGATCATAAAGGGTCTTCATTTTTGTCATCTTCACGTTGAGTAGGCTGAGGAGGAGAAAGACAAGGGATCGACCTTTCTGTTTCAAGGTGGCAGAAGCAGAAGAAAATCATGTATAAGTGGACCTGCAAATTCAAATCCATGTTGTTCAAGGGTCAACTATATTTATGTTCCACAATTCTTTCCCATCAGATAGCAAGAATAAGCAGTTAATGAAGGAAAACACTGAGCAAGAGACAAAGAACTCTGGGGATCAAGTCTTACGTTATTACATTAATATAACCATGAGAAACTCATAGGCCTACAAGATATAACACTCTATTTCAAAAGAACTAAACACAGAAAGATTTCTGCTTTTGAATATGACGGAACAGTCTGTAGCAGACCAACACTCCCTCTTGAATAGAAAACTTGTATTAAATAGGGAGAAAGTTCTTAAAATATCAGAGACTTTCTGAGGTAGCTAAGAACTCACTGAAGACTTTCTGAGGTGGCAAGAAACTCACTGAAGGGTATCTCACATTCTGTGCAGCTTTCCCTTTCAAGACATGTCACCTATTTCTTTAATGGCACAGGACAAGAGGCTGGGAAGCCAAAAAAGGACAGCCACTAGGAGGCAGAGAAGTCAGCAAAGTTTTTGGCAATATCATGGGAGTAGGGGGACAAAACTTGGTAGCTAAGTCTTGAGGAGTCAAGATCCCATAGTGAAAGAAGGCACAGAAGAACAAATCCGACACTCAATACTGATTTTCCTCTTGAGGGATTTGTCAGCTTTTAAACTGCACATAGCAAAAGGCTAAAAAGCCAGGAGAAAGCAATTAAAAAGGAAGAAGGAGCTTTTAAAACTCTCATGGGTCCGGAGAAAAAAAAAGCTAGAGAAGCCCTAAAAACACCCAATCTCTTAACTGAGATCTAACTGAGATCTCTAGGGGACTAACACGTTGGAAGCCAACTACAGGTAGAAGAAGGTTTATAAGGCTGAAAACCCAACCTCAAGTCAGCTCAGTCCTTGACAGTTGCAGTGATCTCTACCTGCCTGCAAGAAGATGGGTGAATCCGAAGATACGTGAATCCTATCTGGGGAAACGTATCATTATAGATACAAAATTTGTATCTAAAATTCTGCACATAGTGTCTGGCACTCAATCAAAAAGTTGCCTAATAATAATTATTACTATTATGTTATTATCCACATATAATAATATATATAATATACAATAGAATATATAATTAACATACATTAATATACAAATATATTAATTATTATCATTTGACCTAACAAGATGCAAAACCAAAAGGAAAAAGATGATGGAAACAGGCCTATAGGTGATCCAGATACTGGAGTTTTCAGACACAGACTTTAAAGCAATTTGATTAATACGCTCAAAAAATACATGACAAGAGACTTTCACATGAGAATCAGAATCTATCTTAAAAAGAGAGAACCAAATAAAAATTCTAAAACTAAAAAATACTATAACTAAAATTAAGAATAGATGGGATTAAAAAGCAGGTTGGACATAGTTAAATACAGAATAAATGAACTGAAATACAGTCAAGTAAAAACTATCCAGAATGGAGTAAGAGGAGGAAAAAAATTATAAAAATAACAGAAGAGAGCAGGAGACACACAGGGGATGATAAAAAGTATAATAAAGATTTAATTGGAGTCACAGAGGAAAGCAGACAAAAATAGGGCAGAAACAATATTTTTAAAAGGTCAAAATTTTTTCACAACTGATCTCATACTACAAACTCAAGAGGTGCCAGAAACTTCAGAGTACAAACAAAACCATTCTTAGGTGCATCACTGAAAAGCTGTTTAAACGTAAAGAAAAAGAGAAAGACAAAAAGAAAGGCAGCTGAACAAGAAAGTCACATTACCTTCCAAGAAGCAACAATAAGTCTGACAGCTGATTTTGCAACAGAAACAATGGAAGCTAGAAAACAATGAACTGAGACCTTTAAAGTGCTTCAAGAAATAACAGCTAATAACGCAGAACTCTACAGTCAGTTAATATATTCTTCCAAGATGAAAATAAATGAATTTCAAACAAGCAAAAACTGAGAATTCAGTACCACCAAACTCCCCAAAAGGAGCTCTTCAGACAGAGGAAAATTAATCTCAGATGGAAGCAAGTAAATACAAAAGGAAATAAAGAACAATGGAAAGGGTAAATATTAACTGTACAAAATAACAGTCTCTGGATTTAAATGTAGACTTGAAATGCATGGCAATGACAACATAAAAGCAGGAGAATGATAAATGCTATTAAAGTTTTCTAGGGTCCTGACAATGTCTGAGATGTTGTTTTTCAAAATCTTAATGAATATGCAACTCTAATGTACCACAAGAATGCTTGTGGTAATCCAGTGTAAACACCAAAAGAACAGTAACAGAATATATAACAAGCTATTAAAGGGAGGAATAAAATAACATTTTTTAAAACACTTGATTAATTCAAAAGAAGGCAACAATGGAGAGAAAACAGAATATAGAACCAGTACGACAAACAGAAAACAATAAAATAGCCATAAACCCAAATTTATCAATAATTATATTTACCGTTAATAAGCTAAATACACTTCAGATTTAATTAAAAACAGGCAAACAAAAATCTGTTTATTCTTAACAAGAAACAGACCTCAAATATAAAGCTACAGAAGCATTAAAAGCAAAAAGGAGAGGGAAAGTTATACCACACAAGCAAACAGTAGCCAAAATAAAGCAGGTGTACCTATACTAAGACAACTTTGAGGCGAGAGACAAGTGTTACTAGAGATAAAAAGGTACATGTTGTAACGATAAAGAGTCAACGTACTAGAAAGATATGTTTGTATGTGCCTAGTAATATGACTTCAAAATATATAAAGCATACAGTTTAGTTCTGTATAGAACTAAAAGGAGAAATATACAAATCCACAATCACAGTAAGACACATTTAACACTTAACCTCAAGACACCTCTCTGTAATGAATAGAAAAAAAGGCAAAAAAAATTCAGTAAGGATAGAGAAGATTTGAACAACACAATTACACAATTCACAAACTTGAACTTAACAAAGTACATAGAAGACAGTAGTTAACAGCAGAATGCATAGTCTTTTCAAGGGTACATCAACATTTATAAAAAGGCTGAGCTGTAAAATAAGTATCAATAAAGGTCTAAAACTATCCACAGTGTGTTCTCTAATCATAGTGAAATTAAGAAATTAGTAACAGAAACATAACTAGCAAATCCCCAAATGTTCAAAAAGCAATACACTTGTTAAAAAAAAAAAAAAACCCACAGGTCAAAGAATAAGCCAAAATAAAATTTGAAAAACATTTTTGCATAAATGACAATGAACATGTAACATACCAAAACTTGTGGGATACAGCTAAAATGCGTTGAGAGGAAACCCTACACTCTTATGACTAAACATAGCCTAGTTTTCCAATTATTATTAACTACCAATTCAAAATATAAGTTATGTTAGGGTACTTTAATATAATTAACTGCCATTCAATAACTTTTTAGATGACAGATTTATATTAGACTACTTAAATTATTACTAGATAATGACTATAAATGATATTTCCTTTCTCTTTGTATACTTTTTAAAACATGGATTAATCTTAATAAGTAACATTTCATCATAAGCAAAACCCATTCAACAGTATCTTTGTTTATCTACAGTATAAATAAATATATATATATTTGCTTTGACTTCACGGATTTTTACAAATACTCATAACCAAGTCATGAAGTTCTCACTAAACAACAAAAAAATTTTTTTCTAACTGAAACATCTCCCCAATGTGCAAAGATGTTAAGAAATATTTTCTTCAAAAGTCCCCCATATTCATTGATGATAATACTGCTGGACTTCTCAGAGCTTTATCTGACCACCCCTTAATAAGCAACAATGTACAGAATCAGCCATTCACAAAACAAGCCCTGGGAAATCCGGTAGTAGAGAAGATACCCGGATGAACTATCCTAAGATTGAACCTATAAAGACCTAAAAATTTTATAAATTTTCCACTCTATCGTCCCTTATCAGAGATTTCTAACAAATGATATTATAAACAAATAGTAATTAGGGATCTCTAAATTCTCAACTGTTCATTCTTTGAAACATTTTATACATATTAAAATGTCTATTATAAATAGCTGTATCTCTATAGACTATGTAAAGTCTAGAAAATCTTTCATATTTCCAAAAATTATTTTTGAATGACTGAAATACAGCAAACTCATTGCCACAAGTGGCTGAAATGTATCTTATTTACATGTAAAACATCACAAAGTCTTTGTATCAGGCCAAAAATCATTTATTAAAAACCTATTTAAATATTTACCTAAAAGTTAATGCAAATAATAGGACCATTTACCTATCTGCCCCAAAAACTGTACATAAACCTCTCAACATTTATTTGATCAAGATAAAAAGTATTTCTACAGAAGAAACTGATGCTCAGAAAAGAATCATAACTTGCCAAAAGTCACAAATATCTAATTCTAGGAATCAGCTCTGCAGACTCAAATTATCATCCTGAGTCTACCTAATACATTTCTTCCATCCTGAATGTTTTTATTTTTCTGAATTTCTAAGAGTCCCAGACTGAAAAATACAGAACTTTCAGTGGCCAGTAGGTTCCCAAGCAAGGCCAGTGTCTTTAAATCTCAGTTTAAGATAGGGAGAAAAGGAAGAAAAGGAAGGGCATAATAGTCTCCAGTCTCCTGGGAGTTGCGTGCCTCCAAACCAGGGGTTCACAAATTCTAGGTTGCAGGAGCCTACAGAATTACTGTAACAAGACCTCTCAAATCCATTTGCATAACCACCATTATCTGTACACCAAATACATAATAAATTTCATAAATATGTTCTATTTTCAACCATATGTGATTAATAAAATCAAAATTCACTTAAAAGCTAAAATAAAGGGATAGAGGACAAAGAAACAAAAAAGTTATTGGGAGCATTATCACTTTTGAATTATATAAGCAATCTCTAGACATCTCTAAGGACCTGTCTCTGATTTAAACATGTTTTCTTCCAAATTACCAAGGATAATGCCAAAATGAACCCAGAGTAGTCCACACAGATAGAAGGAAAATAAAACTGGTATCTTTAATCCAGCAACTCAACATCTAGGAATTTATCACCAATGAGTTCAAACTTTTTTTCCAGGCTATGCGCAGTGGCTGTAATCCCAACACTTTGGGAGGCCAAGGTGGGTGGATCACCTGAGGTCAAGAGTTCGAGACCAGCCTGACCAACATGGAGAAACCCCGTCTCTACTAAAAATACAAAAAATTAGCTGGGTGTGGTGGCACATGCCTGTAATCCCAGCTACTTGGGAGGCTGAGGTAGGAAAATCGCTTGAATCTGGGAGGCGAAGGTTGAGGTGAGCCAAGATCATGCCATTGCATTCCAGCCTGGGCAACAAGAGCAAAATACCATCTCAAAAAAGAAAAAAATTTCTGTAAAGCAAAATTACCTCATGACTCATAATGGTCAAACAACAACAAACACAAATGAAAATAAAATAAAGCCACAAAGCCTAAATGTCTAATAACAGGCGACCAATTAAACAAAATGACATAAAGTCATTACATGGAATATAATGCATCCATAATAAATAAATTTTGGCTGGGCACAGTGGCTCACAGTGGATTATATATAATCCCAGCACTTTGGGGCATTGAAGTGGAAGGATCATTTGAGCCCAGGAGCTGGAGACCAGCCTGGGCGACATAGTGGGACCCCATCTCTACAAAACATTTAAAAAGTTAGCCAGGCTTGGGTGGCTTGGTTGGGTATGGTGGCTCATGCCTGTAATCCCAGCACTTAGGGAGGCCAAAGCAAGTGGATCACCTGAGGTCAGGAGTTCAACACCAGCCTGGCCAACACGGTGAAACCCTGTCTCTACCAAAAATAAAAAAATTAACCAGGTGTGGTGGCGCACTCCTGTAATCCCAGCTACTCAGGAGGCTGAGGCATGAGAATCGCTTGAACCCAGGAGGTGGAGTTTGCAGTGAGTCAGGATGGTGCCACTAAACTCCAGTCTAGGTGATAGACCAAGACTCTGTCTACAAAAAAAAAAAAAAAAAAATTAGTCAGGCAGGATGGCATGTGCCTGTAGTCCCAGCTACTTGAGAAACTGAGGCCAGAGGATCACCTGAGCCCAGGAGGTCGAGGCTGCAGTGAACTATGATCATGCCACTGTGACAGAGCAAGACCCTGTCCCTTAAAAAAAAAAGAAAATATAGAAGAGTATTTAATAACATAAGGAAATATTTATTATTTGTTAAGGAGGAAAAAGCAAATACAGAACAATAAACAGAGGACAATAGTAAATTGAAAAACGTATACATCTACAGTACAAGATCTGGAATGATAATCAGTATTTAAAGAGTGACTAGTGATCTTTAGGTAGTGTTATCAAGGGTAATTTAAATTTTGTTTCTGCGGGTCCATATTTTACAAATGTTCCATAACAAACGTAGAGCATTTTTTACATCAAAATATATATTAAAATATATATAAAGTATATTTTAATATATTATATAAAAAGTGTCTATTTTTTCTTTCTTAGACATGGGGTGTTGATGAGGTGCTTTCTCTTTTGTAGAGACGAAGAGGAAAGAAAAGAATATATATATATACACACACTTACATATTTTTTACGTAATAATATATAAATATGCATATATGTTTTATGTAACAAAAATATACAAATATTTATATATTTTTTTCCTTTTGTAGAGATGGAGTATTACTATGTTGCCCAGGCTGGTCTCAAACTCCTGGCCTCAAGTGATAGTCCTGCCTCAGCCTCCCAAAGTGCTAGGATTACAGGCATGAGCCACTGTGCCTAGTCTATATTCATTTTCAAATGTGAAATTTTAAAATTAGTTTAAAAATAGTTGAAATAAATTCATCTTCTATTCTAGTTGTCAAATCATAACATTTGTACTCTGAACCATGAATCAATCACATGTTGACACAAGGTACTATTTTAAGTACTATTTAAGTAATAAGAGTAACAGGAAAAAGGTAAACACACTTAAAAATCTATCAGATTTTATCATCTAAATTATCTAAGTCATTCAATAATATGTAAACAAGATAAGAATCATTCTACACCAATGAAATTACCTAATATGTAAAAAATACTTTCAAAGTTTCTCCCAGTTCTCATGAGTATACTAAAATCTTACACATCAAGATAAAATCTATTTTTCCCTCTCTTGCTGGTCTAACCCTAGAGCACTTCTTATCTGTACTCTCAATTAGACATATACAATAGCCATGTATAAAAATGAGCAGCTTTCGTAACAGAAGAAGTCAAAAGGCCCAAGATGAGAACCTTATCACCTACATTTTCTTCCTCCTCCTCATTATTATTATTATTGGAGATGGGGTCCCACTGTGTTGCCTATGCTGACCTCCAACTCCTGGGCACAAGTGATCCTCCAGACTTGGCCTCCCAAGTGCAGGGATTTCAGGTGTGAGCCACCCTGTCCTGCCCCTCTTACATTTTCAACTCTTAGACCTGGGCAAGTTAACTTACCTCTCTGAATCTCACTTTTCCTAGCTCTAAAATAGAATAATAATATTTATCTCATAGGGTTTTTGTGAAGACTACATCAAAGAACACATGCTAAATGCTCAGTACAGAGCCTGAAGAATAGAAGGTACTCAATAAGTGGTGACTGTTATTAAAGTCACAATGCAATAGTTTTTAAGTCAGAAAACTTGTCAAGCCTCTGAAAAACTATATGACCCTGGGCAAGCTACTTACCCTGTATGGACCTCAGTTTCATCTCCTGCAAAACACACACACATATATAATACCTATCTTACAGGTATGTGCCAAGAATTAAACAAAACTGTATACAAAAAGCATCTTGCATATATTAGGTGCTCAACAAATTGCAGCTAGCATCATTATTAGGTACAAAAATAAACATTTGAGTACAGGGATTAGCAGTTTACAAAACATTTTTATGTATACGAGTATATGTAATTCTATGAATTATTTAAATAAGTGTATTTAATTCTTAAATTAGGTGTAAATTTCAGAAAAAAGTAAAATACAGGCAATCTCTTCTAAGCACACAAAAATAAAAGGTCTTTTTTTTAGTCTAAAAGTAAAAATGTGTTCCCTATAACTGGATCCGCTTTAACATTTTTAAAGTCCAAATAAATCAAAAAGAGTTGAAAGGGGAAATGTTTATTTTTTCTGCCTCTGGAAGAAGGGAAAAAAAATTCTAAGTCCTTAGAAAGAAAACAGAGATAAAATTGTTCAATTTTTTTTAATGACTTCACATTTCTTTACACAACTAAAATGTAAGTGCCTTTAATACAAGAGCTCTTAAAGTTCTGATTTCCTGTACTATATATACCTTTGTGCAGAAGCAGTAAAACACTATAGTTAAAAACCACAGACTGTGGAGCCTGACTACCTTGATTCAAATTCTGGCTCCATCGTAGCTGTGTGACCTTAGGCAAGTTTTAACTTCTCCCTACCTGTTTCCAACATCTGGCAAATGGAGATTCCTCTTGGGACTGTAGTAAGGATTAAATGAGTTAATACACTTAAAAATGTTCATCAGAGAGCCTAGCAAATGGATGGCACATCACAACTGTTTACCATTTTTGTTACTGATTTATTACTGCCACCTCGAAATGCTTATATCTATGTCAACAAATACGTGCCCCTTTGTGGACAATTTCAACAAATGTCTACCTAAAATGAGACCTGTTTAAGAAGTACCTTAATACGGTTTCCACTGCCAATAAAGATACAGCAATTGCTGCTAGAGAGGATTTTAGGGCAAAGGTAAGTAAAGTCAATCCCTTTCTTACATCTTCTGTCACACAGAGGAGTAACATCTTTGCTTGCTAATAGAAGTTCAGAGCCAAGAGTTTTATAATTTAGGCATGACACACACCAACCCAGCAGACACAATATTCTCCAACATGTCATAAAGATTAAATAAGATACAGTAAATGGAAGTGTACGAGAGTTACATGTATATTAAATACTATTTCGATTGAACACGTTTTTTTTTTTGAGACGGAGTCTTGCTCTGTCGCCCAGGCTGGAGTGCAGTGGCCGGATCTCAGCTCACTGCAAGCTCCGCCTCCCGGGTTCACGCCATTCTCCTGCCTCAGCCTCCCGAGCAGCTGGGACCACAAGCGCCCGCCACCTCGCCCGGCTAGTTTTTTTTTTTAGTAGAGACGGAGTTTCACCGTGTTAGCCAGGATGGTCTCGATCTCCTGACCTCATGATCCGCCCGTCTCGGCCTCCCAAAGTGCTGGGATTACAGGCTTGGGCCACCGCGCCCGGCCACTATTTTATGTATGTACTTGAGAAAATTGCAGCAACGTATTTCTCCAATCTCATATTGTTACTTTCTAACTCCAAAACTAGTGTTCTGCCCACTGCAAACCAGGGGCCGGAGTAACAAGACACAAAGTCAGATTAAAGTTGCCATCCCACTAAATCATTTCCTGCTTGAAATGTACTTTCTTAAAATGTCTGTACAACAGATAACGCAAATAGTACTTGTATTATCCAAGCCTCAGGCCTACACTAAAAATTTAAGGAGTGACATCCTGGAAATAGGCCAATTCAAGACCAGAAAAATGTCTCTACAATTAGATCAAACAATGCCACACCAATTCCCAACTGTCCATAATCCTAGCCTGAGTATTAAAAAAAGCTGAATAACTTCAGATTCAAGAACATGATAACCCAGAATATCAGAGGTCAAGTACATAGGGCCACATTTCAACTCCAAGTACATGGCTGGAATGTTTACCTGGCTCACTCCCAAACTGAAAGTTGGGTTTCAGCATCAATCAGGGATATGACCATGAATAGGCTACGCAGGCCAGATCAAACCACAGGTCACTTGGCACCCTTCATTGGGCCAGATCCTACTGAATGCCAACCCTTCACCTGGTGAATAAAACGGGAGGCTGGCAGTCAAGACAGATTCTTCCAGTTGCAGCTCCATTTTGAGATTCTTCATTGATATAACCCGTGAAATCAAATTTGGATAAATGTGAAGAATTTCTCAAATATAGATGGAAAACTTACTTGAGTATGCTTCACAGATCTAGCCACTTTTTTGTTTAGCAAAATATTCAGTAAATTATTCATTAATTTGTTTTGTTCATAAAATCGTTTCGGTCCTGTGAAATGGTTAGAGGGACAACTGGCACTTTTCTTCAGGATCTGCACAGCTCTTAAGCCTTTACTAAGCCAGTTTCTCCACTAGCACGTAAAATTGGAGTTAGATTTGCTCCTCCTTTCAAAGATAAGCCAAAGATAAATAAGATACTATGTTAAGAGTATTTTCAGCATTTCAGAAGGAACTTGCTAGAGAGAAAAAAAAAAAAAAAAAAAAAACCCTAACAATGCAACTGAACTCTTTTTTAACACCTAAATCAGGGATCAAGACAAAGCCGGTGTTGAAAATCAAATTCATTAAAGCCAGATTTTTCTATGTTCGAGTTTCTGTGTTGGGAAGCGGGTCTGTGTCTATAAAAACCCATCTTCTAATGAGCTGTAATACTGAAATTCTTCGGTAATGTCACTCCTTCCCACTCTCTATCTTTTTCAGAACTTCCAGGCATTAAAGACGACGTCTGCCAATTCTACAACTTCTCCCCGCCTGCTAGGATTCAGATGGATTCCACAACTTTTCAGCCTTCCGTGACTTTTAACACTACTCTAGAGCTAATCACTTTTAATGACCCCACTCTGGAATAGGCACTCCTCGGCTTTACACTTTGTCCCAGCAGCAATCGACTGAACGACACGTCCCCCGACGCCGACCACCTCGGACGACCTCAGACATTCGGGGTAGTTTGCAAGCGGGCCGGGCCCCGCAAGCTCGGATTCCTGCCCCACCTCCCAGAGCCGCCCGTCCCCTAAGCCCTCCTCAACCTCAACCCCCAAATCCCAAGCGCAGAACAACTGGGCTTCCGGTTCTCCTGTGCGCGCCCCGGATCCACCACACACCTCTCCCCTTCTCCCTGGGCTCGCTCTCAGGACCCTAACCCCTTCCCGAGCGGGGCGGAGCAACGCTCTCAGCAGCTGAACTAAGACTCCGGAGGCCGCACGTCCCCCTCAGCAGGCCCCGCCTGGGCCTCTCGGCTCGGCTGCCCTCCATTGCACCCCTGGCCCAACAGTGCTGACGCGGAAGAGTGGGACAGCACGAGCTCAGGGCCGGGCACTTACTCGGGAAGGTAGGTGGAGGAAAAGGAGCTCCACTTGTGTAGCGCGTAGGGGAGAAGCCGGCACTCCGGCGCCGCAGCGACAGCTCCCCCGGCCGCCATCTTGTCAGCACCTTAGCGGCCGCCACCGACCGCTGGCCGCGAACGGAGGAGCGGAGGGGGCGTGGCCTGCTCTTAAAGGGGCCGCCGCCCTCCCCGGCCGTCTGCGCTCCCTGCCCCGCATCGTTACCCGGGCCCAGCTAGGGGCCACGGTCCTATCTCGGGGTTTTCCACGTGGCTCGCTCCTTGACGGCCGAGCGACACTGGGTCTGAGGTGTAAGCTCTTCCCTGGGGCTTGGAGGGGAATGGCGCAAAGGACTTTTCTTACAAGCAGAGGTAAGGACAAGCCAAGATGATTACGAACAGAAACACATTGTAGTTATGGAGCAGAAAGGGAAAATAAGACCAAGTTGGAAAAGGCACGCCTGTGCGCTTTTGGAAGCCACTGCCCTCGCCAGTTTGTAAGTCCTTTACGGAAACAACACTGAAAGGAGCTGGAGGGCGGTAGCTAATATGTTGTCCTCCTGGAATGGTCCTGGTTTTAAATGTCTTGTCCCCGCCTTCCAGAGTCAGATGGAGACAGGAAAAGGAAATGGTCCCGTGTCCTCCTACCCTGTTTGGTTTGCAGTCTGTGATGCCCTGCATTGTAAACATTTTTTGTGATCCGCGTCCTACTAATCTTGTGGCATTGGTTTCCTCGGGAATGACGTTCACCCACAGACCGAGTGGGGAGGCTGCGTGTCATCATTTTTTCAGTTGGCAAATCTGCCCACTTTGAACTGACATAATTGTAGCCTAAAAGTTCAGCGAGAGAGAAGTTCATGAAAAAGACTATTCCTTCTTCTTAGAGGGAACAGCAGCCCTGAAAACCATATGGACATCATACCAGCTTCTTATAACAAAAGGAGCACTTGGTCTAAATATCTGGCAGTTTTAGATAATATTCTCATCAAGTACCTGTTTGTCGTAGTTACGCATATTTATTCCTTGGCTTAGCCACTGCAGTTACCAAAGAGTATGTCTTTTATTGTCTAAGAGGTTAGACTCCTGAAAGCCTGGACAGTGTCATAATCTCCACCTGAAGAGTGGAAAAATTCAAGCAGAGTTTCTCAGGAAATGGCCAAGTGAGTCAAAACACCTCAATAATTGTATTCTCTTTCCGTTGTAATCATTAACCTGCCGAAACTCCCTCAAGTCCTTGCCTGACTTCCTGTTTCTATAGGTGGAAATTTAATGATAGGCTCTACTAGGATATCAGATCAAAAAAGCCAAATAGAAAGGCCAGGCTGGGCACAGTGGCTCACGCCTGTAATCCCAGCACTTTGGGAGGTCCAGGTGGGAGGATCACTTGAGCCCAGGAGTTTGAGACCAGCCTGGTCAACATAGCAAGACCCCCATCTCTAAAATAACAAAAATAAAATAAAATAAGAAAGGCCACAAGTACGTTCACCTTTAAAATTACATGTGCTTGGCCAGGCATGGTGGCTCACACCTGTAATCCCAGCACTTTGGGAGGCTGAGGCAGGCAGATCACCTGAGGGCAGGAGTTCGAGACCAGAGTGGTCAACATGGTGAAACCCCGTCTCTACTAAAAATATGAAAGTTAGCTGTGTGTGGTGACATACACCTATAATCCCAGCTACTTGAGAGGCCGAGGCATGAGAATCACTTGAACCCAGGAGGCGGAAGTTGCAGCGAGCCAAGATCATACCACTGCACTCCGGCCTGGGAAACAGAGTGAAACTCTTGTCTTGGAAAAATAAATAAAATACAGTAAAATGAAAAATTACATGTGCTCTGTGTGCTGCAGCAGGTTGGAAAAGTATGTGTTCCTTAAGGGAATGCTGTAACCGTAGAGACTTGGGTTGGGAGCTGCCAGAGACAATGGGAAAGGGCCAGAGAATGTTAGCCCCGGAGAGGATATGGTGGTTATCTTTGGAGAAAATAGACACTTTAAAGGGGAGGAATTAACTCACTCCAATTCCTTTGGGCCCCAGATTTTCTAATTCCACTTCTTACCTTAATGTAAGTCAAGTCCTTGTTCTTTTCCAGACATAGTTCCTGAGCAATCTTTTTAAAAAACACATATTAACTAGTTCTTCTTAGGCTTAAATCCTTTTGGTGACTTTCAGCCCCGTTCTAAACTGTTTAACAGAGGCCCTTCATAATCTACCTTGCTTTTTCTCTCCGGCTTCCCTCGCCCCCACCCCCCATCTTTCTCCTTTGCACTTTTGACATCTGTCCACTCACTAGCACACTGAATTTGTTCCCATAGAGTCCATGTTCTCTGTAGCCTCCAGGGCTTACTCTAAGCCAGGCTTGAAATATTCTTTACCATACTTTACCTGGCTAACTCCAGCTCATCCTGTAGACTATTTGGTCCTGGAAATTTTTTTGGTTCTCTTTTTTTTTTGAGACGGGGTCTCACTCTGACTCTGTCACCTAGGATGCAGCGCAGTCACATGAACATGGCTCACTGCAGCCTTGACCTCCTGGGTTTAAAGGATCATCCTGCCTCAGCCTCCCATGTAGCTGGGACCGTAGGCAGACGTCACCACACCAAGTTACTTTTTTGATTTTTTTGTAGACACAGGGTTTCCCTCTGTTGCCCAGGCTGGTCTTGAACTCCTGGGCTCAAGCGATCCTTCTGCCTCAGCCTGGCCTCCCAAAGTGCTGAGATTACAGGTGTGAGCCACTGCGTCTGTCCGAAAATCTTTCTTCATCACCTGCTTTGGGATTAGGTGACCGTTTTCTTCATTTTTTTTTTTTCCTATGCAAGCTAACACAAGATAGGTAACATTTTTTACATTTCTCTTAGCACTCTAAGTTTCCCTCTTTATCTTTGCACACATCACAATATATTTTAATTTCCTCTTTATTTCTCTTTCTCTCTAAATGATAGCTCCCATGAAGATAAGAGTCATACATATCTTGTTCACAGTTGTATCCTCAGTCCTGTTGATGTGTCTAGCAAATAGAAGATGTTCAGTAAATATTTATCAAAGAATGAATGAATAGTGCTAAAAGAGAACTTGAATTAGAGACTTTTGAGTTGCAAAGGAAAAAAAAAATGCCAGCACTTCTCAGACTACAAACCTGTATCCCAGAGTTATAATTGCTACTCAGAAGGTAAAGACACAGGATAGTGTGGCTTTCCTGCATCACAAATTTTATAAATGGCAAAATAATTTAAAGCATTTCTATGTTAACATAAATACAGATAGTTATATTATGATACTGAGCCGAAAATTTTTTTAAATGTTAAGAAAAGAACTTTATCTGAGGAATGCAAATCCTTTTAAATTATGAGGCCCAGAGAGGCATTAAAGTGCAACAGCGATCCTGTCCTTCTCCCCTACTTTTAAGCTGTGTATTTGTCTCTTGAAACTGCTTACTATTGCCGCACAAGCTAAACATTAAGCTACAGATTAATGCTGCACCAGACATTATAACCCACATCCTATAGTTTCATAATGTATAGCCAATCAGTATCTTGTTTTATTTTAGTGTAAATTCTTGGTAAATAACTCAGGAACTGCCTCATCTTTCCCTTTAAAAATCCACTTGCAACTGCTGCTACTCAGAGTGTATATTCAAGGCAACTTGAATCTGTGTTCCCGAGTTGCGGTCATCAAGCTTGGCCCAGATAAACTCCCAACTTATATTAATTTTGCCTCAACTTCTTCCTTTTAGGTCGAACATCTAGAGTAAGTCAGCAGGATACAGAGTGATTCCCCACACACCTGGTGTTTCTCTCTGAAAGCAACACTTGGTACCAGTGTGAACTCTCCTCCTTCAGAAGCCTCGTCAGGTGTTTCAGGCGAGTTCTCCTGAATGTGGACCTCCCACTCTTGGGTTGAAGGCCCAGACTTTATTTGGGCTGTTTTTTAAACCCTTTATTTCCTTTAAGTGTGAGGGCTTCGGTCTCTGTCTTTGGACAGAAGATCCGGGTAAAGAGCTCTGCCTTTTTCCCCGCTCTGTCTTACAGCAGAGGTGCAGGTCATGGTTTTTCTGCCTCTGCTTCAGAACCAGGGGTTTGGGTCAAGGTTTTTTCACCTCTGTCTCACAGCAGAGGTTTGAGTGAAAGAACTGGCAGTTAGGCACCAGTGGTTTCATTTTATATTGTATGCCTTTGAGATAGCAGTTGTTTACTATCGCTTGAAAATTCTGAATTAGTCTTTAATTTTAACCAATTCCTGTTAGTTCGTAACTGAAATGTATACCCCTTTTGCTCTTCCAGATGGACGTAAGATGAGGGTCTGGTCGCCCATACCTTGAGGACTCTGTTGCCATCTGACAATTAGAGACAATCCAATTGTCCTCATCCTTGAGGACTCTGCTACCATCTGACAATTAGAGACAGTCCAAGACATGCCACAGTTTGATCCTAAACACATTCCTGGCTTTGGTCACTTTTGAAAAGTTCCTGAATTATGAGAAATCAATAATAAGAGTGTTCAAAACCTGAACACTCATTTTAAAAATACCTGCTGGAATTACATATACAATTTATGGGGTACTCTCTTGTAGTGTCTGGGAAAGTAGACCCATCTAACCTGGAATGATCATAGGCAACAAGGACCAAAAATGGGCATCTTTTGATATACCTAAAGTAATTTATTTGTACACACCATTGGAAAGAGCTGGTTTTAGAACCAGACATGTAAATATGAGACTTACTTCCACTGGCACCTAAAAACTTCTAAAAGAAATCCTGAAAGAAAAAATCACCTTCATTCAAGAGGTAAACAAAGGGATATTTGAAACTATTTAAAAAGACTTTGGAGTCTTTCTCCCTTTCACCTCCAGATCCTCCTTTTCCTTCCAGCTCTGTGATCTGAACTCATCCCTTTCTGCTTCTTCCCTTGGCCTCCATACATTTCTTAGGCAGAGATTTTTTAAAATTTCACAATGTACACATTTCCTTCTCTCAGGGGAAATGAATTTAAATTTAGAGCAGAAGGAACAAGTAGAACAACAACAGAACGGGAATAAGACTGCTGAGACTATAAAAATGCAGATCCAACAAAATTTTTTCTAACCAGGTCTAGTGAATGACACTGTGATATGGTCTGGCTCTGTGTTCCAACCAAATGTCATCGCGATTTGTAATCCCCACGTGTGGGGGGAGAAGCCTGGTGGGAGGTGATTGGATCATGGAGGCAGTTTCCCCCATGCTGTTCTCATGATAGTGAGGGAGTTCTCACAAGATCTGATGGTTTAAAAGTGTTTGGCAGTTCCCTTTCTGGCTTTCTCTGTCTTGCTGCCTTGTGAAGAAGGTGCTTGCTTCTCCTTCACCTTCCACCATGATTGTAAGTTTCCTGAGGCCTCCCCAGCCATGCAGAACTGTGAGTCAATTCAACCTCTTTTATTTATAAATTATGCAGTCTCAGGTAGTTCTTTATAGCAGTGTGAGAATGAACTAATACACACTGATTTATTGACCCACTATCAGACAGTACCCTTTAAATCTTATCATGTCTTTAAAATGCTAACATTCAGGGAATTAGCTAAGCAGCATTCCAGATGAGATCAGATCTAAAACAAGATAAAATCCTTAAATGCTTAAACTGCCTGCTTTGGATTCCCTGCAAGATTTACCAAAAAACAAATACACAAACAAAAACAAAAACAAAGAAAACACTCCACCCAGCGATAAAATGCCTAGGATTTGGTGCTTTCACCACTGTAGCCTGAGTTCAATTGCTGGCCAGGGAGCTAATCTTATTTGTTTTAAAGTATTGTATGATTCTTGACCATTTGGGATACCATTTGTAATTGATCCTTATCCCTTCCATGGACAACTTTTGATTTCCTGTCTTTTTCCATTTGTGGCACATACAGACCATTTGGGCCTTCGTGAGTACTCAGCCGAGAAGCTGAGATCCTAGAAATCATGGCCAGACAGAAATGTGAATTGTACTTCACTTGTGGCTAAACTCCTTTCTTTCAGCTGTCTTTGGGGTGATTCTGGGTCTTGTGAGGACTGTGTTGCACCTCCTTTGGAGATGCCCCATGCAGCCTTGGTGAAGTCATAACCTTCATTAAGGCTTACTGGTTTTGGTGAGTCATTTGGAAGCATACCTTTTTTTTTTTTTTAAAGTTCAAAAGCCAGGAATAACAGCTATTTGTGCTGGCTAATACCTGATAATGAGAGATTTGAAAAGTTTTTCTTTTTTTTTTTTTAATTTTACTTTAAATTCTGGGATACATGTGCAGAATGTGCAGGTTTGTTACATAGTATACATGTGCCATGGTTGTGTGCTACACTTACCAACTGTCATCTAGGTTTTAAGCCCTACGTGCTTTAGGTATGTGTCCTAATGCTCTCCCTCCCCTTGGCCCCACTCCCTGGCTGGCCCCAGTGTGTGATGTTCCCCTCCCTGTGTCCATATGTTCTCATTGTTCAACTCCCATTTATGAGTGAGAACATGTGGTGTTTGGTTTTCTGTTCCTGTGTTAATTTGCTGAGAATGATGGTTTCCAGCTTCATCTATGTCCCTGGAAAGGACATGAACTCGTTCTTTTTTATGGCTGCATAGTATTCCATGGTGTATATGTGCCACATTTTCTTTATCCAGCCTATCATTGATGGGCATTTGGGTTGGTTCCAAGTCTGTGCTATTATAAAGTGCTGCAGCAAACATACGTGTGTGTGTCTTTATACCAGAATGATTTATAACCCTTTCAGTATATACCCAGTAATGGGATTGCTGGGTCAAATGGTATTTCTGGTTCTAGATCCTTGAGGAATCACCACATTATCTTCCACAATCACAATGGTTGGATTAATTTACACTCTCACCAACAAGTGTAAAAGCTTTCCTGTTTCTCCACAGCATTGCCAGCATCTGTTTACTGACTTTTTAATAATTGCCATTGTAACTGGCATGAGATAGCATCTCACTGTGGTTTTGAGTTGCATTTCTCTAATGACCAGTGATGATGAGCTTTTTTTCATGTTTTTTGGCCACATAAATCTCTTCTTTTGGAAGTGTGTGTTCATATTCTTTGCCCACTTTTTGATGGGGTTGTTTGTTTTTTCTTGAAAATTTGTTTAAGTTCCTTGTAGATTCTGGATATTAGACCTTTGACACATGGGTAGATTGCAAAATTTTTCTCTCATTCTGTAGGTTGCCTGTTCACTCTGGTGATAGTTTCTTTAGCTGTGCAGAAGCTCTTTAGTTTAATTAGATCCCATTTGTCAGTTTTTGCTTTTGTTGCAGTTGCTTTTGGTGTTTTAGTCATGAAGTCTTTGCCCATGCCTATGTCCTAAATGGTATCGCCTAGGTTTTCTTCTAGGGTTTTTATGGTTTTGGATTTTACATTTAAGTCTTTAATCTATCTTGAGTTAATTTTTGTATAAGGCGTAAGGAAGGGGTCCAGTTTCTGTTTTCTGCATATGGCTAGTTTTCCCAGCACCATTTATTAAACAGGGAATCCTTTCCTCATTGCTTGTTTTTGTCAGGTTTGTCAAAGATCAGATGGTTGTAGATGTGTGGTGTTATTTCTGAGGTCTCTGTTCTGTTCCATTGGTCTATGTATCTGTTTTGGTACCAGTATCATGACGTTTTGGTTACTGTAGCCTTGTAGTATAGTTTGAGGTCAGGTAGTGTGATGCCTCCAACTTTGTTATTTTTGCTTATGATTGTCTTGGCTATGCAGGCTCTTTTTTGGTTCCATATGAAATTTAAAGTAGTTTTTTCAAATTCTGCGAAGAAACTCAATGGTAGCTTAATGGGAATAGCATTGAATCTATAAATTACTTGGGGCAGTATGGCCGTTTTCATGATATTGATTCTTCCTATCCATGAGCATGGAATTTTTTTCCATTTGTTTGTGTCCTCTAATTTCCTTGAGCAGTGGTTTGCAGTTCTTGAAAAGGTCCTTCATGTCCCTTGTAAATTGTATTCCTAGGTATTTTATTCTCTTTGTAGCAATTGTGAATAGGGAGTTCACTTGTGATTTAGCTCTCTGTTCTCTATGATTGGTGTATAGGAATGCTTGTGATTTTTGCACATTGATTTTGTATCCTGAGACTTTGCTGAAGTTGCCTATCAGCTTAAGGCGATTTTGGGGCTGAGACAATGGGTTTTCTAAATATATAATCATGTCATCTGCAAACAGAGACAAGTTGACTTCCTCTTTTCCTATTTGAATACCCTTTATTTCTTTCTCTTGCCTGAGTGCCCTGGCCAGAACTTCCAATACTGTGTTGAATAGGAGTGGTGAGAGAGGGCATCCTTGTCTTGTGCCGGTTTTCAAAGGGAATGCCTCCAGTTTTTGCCCATTCAGTATGATATTAGCTATGGGTTTTTCATAAATAGCTGTTACTGTTTTGAGATACCTTCTATCAATACCTAGCTTATTGAGAGTTTTCAACATGAAGAGATGTTGAATTTCATCGAAGGCCTTTTCTGCATCTATTGAGATAATCACGTGGTTTTTGTCATTGGTTCTATTTACATGATGGATTACATTTGTTGATTTGTGTATGTTGAACCAGCCTTGCATCCCAAGGATGAAGCCATCTTGATCGTGGTGGATATGCTTTTTGATGTGCTGCTGGATTCGGTTTGCCAGTATTTTATTGAGGATTTTCACATCAATGTTCATCAGGGTTATTGGCCTAAAATTTTCTTTTTTTGTTGTGTCTCTGCCAGGTTTTGGTATCAGGAGGACACTGGCCTCATAAAATGAGTTAGGGAGGAGTCCCTCTTTTTCTGTTGTTTGGAATAGTTTCAGAAGGAATAGTACCAGCTCCTCTTTGTACCTCTGGTAGAATTCGGCTGCCAGTCCGTCTGGTCCTGGGCTTTTGTTGGTTGGTAAGCTATTAACTACTGCCTCAATTTCGGAGCCTGTTATTGGTCTATTCAGGGATTCCACTTCTTCCTGGTTTAGTCTTGGGAGAGTGTATGTGTCCAGGAATGTAATTCTCCTAGATTTTCTAGTTTATTTGCGTGGAGGTGTTTATAGTATTCTCTGATGGTAGTTTGTATTTCTGTGGGATCAGAGGTGAGATCCCTTTTATCATTTTTTATTGTGTCTATTTGATCCTTCTCTCTTCTTTGTTAGTCTAGCTAGTGGTCTATTTTGTTAATTTTTTCAAAAAACTGCCTCTGAATTCATTGATTTTTTGAAGAGTTTTTCGTGTCTCTATCTCCTTAAGTTTTGCTTTGATCTTAGTTATTTCTTGCCTTCTGCTAGCTTTTGAATTTGTTTGCTCTTGCTTCTCTAGTTCTTTTAATTGTGATTTTAGTGTGACAATTTCAGATCTTTCCAGCTTTCTGATATGGGCATTTGGTGCTATAAATTTCTGTCTTAACACTGCTTTAGCTGTGTCCCAGAGAGTCTGGTATGTTGTCTTTTTGTTCTCATTGGTTTCAAAGAACTTCCTTATCTGCCTTAATTTTGTTATTTATCCAGGAGTCATTCAGGAGCAGGTTGTTCAATTTCCATGTAATTGTGCAGTTTTGAGTGAGTTTCTTAATCCTGAGTTCGAATTTAATTGCACTGTGGTCTGAGAGACTGTTTGTTATGATTTCCATTATTTTGCATTTGCTGAGGAATGTTTTACTTCCAATTATGCGGTCAATTTTAGAATAACTGCCATGTGGTGCTGAGAAGAATGTATATTCTGTTGATTTGGGGTGGAGAGTTCTATAGATGTCTGTTAAGTCCACTTGATCCAGAGCTGAGTTCAAGTCCTGAATATCCGTGTTAATTTTCTGTCTTGTTGATCTGTCTAATATTGACAGTGGGGTGTTAAAGTCTCCCATTATTGTGTGGGAGTCTAAGTCTCTTTGTAGGTCTCTAAGAACTTGTTTATGAATCTGGGTGCTTCTGTATTGAGTGCATATATATTTAGGATAGTTAGCTCTTCTTGTTGCATTGATCCCTTTACCATTCTGTAATGCCCTTGTCTTTTTTGAACTTTTTGGGTTTAAAGTCTGTTTTATCAGAGACTAGGATTGCATCCCCTCCTTTTTTTCTGCTTTCCATTTGCTTGGTAAATCCTCCTTTGTCCCTTTATTTCGAACCTATATATGTCTTTGCACGTGAGATGGGTCTCCTAAATACAGCACACTGAAGCATCTTGACTCTTTATTCAGTCTGTGTCTTTTAATTAGGGTGTTCAGCCTATTTACATTTAAGGTTAATATTATTATATGTGAATTTGATCCTGTCATCATGATGCTAGCTGGTTATTTTGCACATTAGTTGATGCAGTTTCTTCATAGTGTCACTGGTGTTTATATTTTGGCGTGTTTTTGCAGTGGCTGATACTGGTTTTTTCTTTCCATATTTAGTGCTTCCATCAGGAGCTCTTGTAAGACTGGCCTGCTGGTGACAAAATCCCTCAGCATTTGCTTCTTTAGAAAGGACTTTATTTCTCCTTTGCTTAAGAAGCTTAGTTTGGTTGGGTATGAGATTCTGGGTTGAAAATTCTTTTCTTTAGGAATGTTGAATATTGGCCCCCATTCTCTTCCGGCTTGTAGGGTTTCTGCAGAGAGATCTGCTGTTGGTCTGATGGGCTTCTCTTTGTAGGCTACCTGAACTTTCTCTCTGACTGCCCTTAACATTTTTCCTTCATTTCAACCTTGGAAAATCTGATGATTATGTGTCTTGGGGTTGATCTTCTCGGGGAGTATCTTAGTGGTGTTCTCTGTATTTCCTGAATTTGAATGTTGGCCTGTCCTGCTAGGTTGGGGAAGTTCTGGATAATATCCTGAAGTGTGTTTTCCAACTTGGTTCCATTCTCCCCATCACTTTCAGATACACCAGTCAATCGTAGGTTTGGTCTTTTCACATAACCCCATATTTCTTGGAGGCTTTGTTCGTTCCTTTTCATTCTTTTTTCTCTAATCTTGTCTTTACACCTTATTTCAGCAAGGTGATCTTCAATCTCTGATATCCTTTCTTCCACTTGATTGATTCAACTATTGATACTTGTGTATGCTTCACCGCATTCTTGTGCTGTGTTTTTCAGCTCCATCAGGTCATTTATGTTTCTCTCTAAACTGGTTATTCTAGTTAGCAGTTCCTGTAACCATTTATCAAGGTTCTTAGCTTCCCTGAATTGGGGTAGAACATGTTCCTTTAGCTCAGAGGTGTTTGTTATTACCCACCTTCTGAAGCCGACTTCTGTCAATTCATTAATCTCATTCTCCAGTTTTGTGTCCTTGCTGGAGAGGAGTTGCAATCATTTGGAGGAGAAGAGGCATTCTGGTTTTGGAATTTTCAGTGTTTTTCTGCTGGCTTTTCCTCATCTTCATGGATTTATCTACCTTTGATCTTTGAGGCTGATGACATTTGGATGGGGTTTTTGTGTGGGAGTCTTTTTTTGTTGATGTGGTTGTTGATTTCTGTTTGTTAGTTTTTCTTCTGACAGGCCCCTCTTCTGCAAGTCTGCTGCAGTTTGCTAAAGGTCCCCTCTAGACCCTATTTGCCTGGGTATCACCAGTGGAGGCTGCAGAACAGCAAAGATTGCTGCCTGCTCCTTCTTCTGTAAGCTTTGTCCTAGAGGGGCACCAGCCTGATGCCAGCCAGCGCTCTCCTATATGAGATGTCTGTTGACCCCTGTTGGGAGGTGTCTGTCAACCCCTGTTGGGAGGTTTCTCCCAGTCAGGAGGCATGGGGGTCAGGGACCCACCTGAGGAGGCACTTCATCCATTAGCAGAGCTGGTACACTGTGTTGGGAGAATATCTTTTGTCAGGAGCAGCTGCTCTCTTCAGAGCCAGCAGGCAGGAAAGCTTAAGTCTACTGAAGCTGTGCCCACAGCTGCCCCTCCCCAGTGCTCTGGGGACAATCCAATGCTCTGTCCCAGGGAGATGAGAGTTTTATCTGTAAGCCCCTGACTGGGGCTGTTACCTTTCCTTCAGAGATGCCCTGCCCAGTGAGGAAGAATCTAGAGAAGCAGTCTGGCTACAACCGCTTTGCCACGCTGTAGTGAATTCTGCCCAGTCCAAACCTCCCAGTCTCCTTAGCACTGTCAGGGGAAAACTGCCTACTAAAGCCTCAGTAATGGCAGATGCCCCTGCCCCCACCAAGCTCAGTCATCCCAGGTCGACTTCAGACTGCTGTGCTGGCAGTGAGAATTTCAAGCCAGTGGTTCTTAGCTTGCTGGGCTCCGTGGGAGTGGGATCCACTTAGCAAGACCACTTGACTCCCTGGCTTCAGCCCCCTTTCCAAGGGAGTGAACGGTTCTGTCTCGCTGGGGTTCCAGGCACCACTGTGGTACAAAGAAAAACTCCTGCGACTAGCTCGGTGCCTGCCCAAACAGCCTCTCAGTTTTGTGCTTGAAACCCAGGCCCTGGTGGTGTAGGCTCATGAAGGAATCTCCTGATCTCTGGATTGCAAAAACGGTGGGAAGAGCATAGTACCCAGGCTGAGTAGCACAGTCCCTCATGGCTTCCCATAGCTGGGGCAGGGAGGTCCCCTGGCTCCTAGCACTTCCTGGGTGAAGCAATGCCTCACTCTGCTTCTGCTTGCTCTCCGTGGGTTGCACCCATTGTCTAACCAGTCCCAATGAGATGAACTGGGTACCTCAGTTGGAAATGCAGAAATCACCTGCCTTCTGCATTGGTCTTGCTGGGAACTGCAGACAGGACCTGTTTCTATTCAGCCATCTTGGCCCCTCCTCAAAAAGTATTTAAGAACTCCATAGTCAAAAGCCAGCTTCATTAAAAACAGATTCATGCAGGCATGGTGGCTCATGCCTGTAATCCCAGCCCACTTCAGGAGGCCACAGTGGAAGGATTGCTTGAGTCCAGCCTGGGCAATGTAATGAGTCCCTGTCTCTACAAAAAGTAAAAACAAAACTTAGCTGGGCATGGTGGTGTGTGCCTGTAGTCCCAGCTGCTTAGGAAGCTGAGGTGGGAGGATCATTTAAGCCCAGAATGTGTCAAGACTACATGAACTGTAATCATGCCACACTGCACTCCCACTTGTGTGACAGAGTGAGACCCTGTTTCTATTTTTTTATTTTTCTTTCAGTATCACAGAACAGAGAGACCCTCTCTCTCAAAACAAACAAACCAGGGCCAGACATGGTGATTCATGTCTGTAATCCCAGCACTTTGGGAGGCTGAGGCAGGCGGATCATGACGTCAGGAGATCGATACCATCCTGGCTAACACAGGGAAACCTGGTCTCTACTAAAAATACAAAAAATTAGCTGGGCGTGGTGGCGGGTGCCTGTAGTCCCAGCTACTCAGGAGGGTGAGGCAGGATAATGGCGTGAACCTGGGAGGCGAAGCTTGTAGTGAGCCAAGATTGCACCACTGCACTCCAGCCTGGGCGATAGAGCAAGACTTCATTTCAAAAACAAACAAACAAACAAAAATGAGACTCAACCTCCTCCACCTCTCTGCTGTCTTCAGTACCACATGAAAGGATCTAGAGGAGACTTCTAATGACTCAGACCCCTTAAGGAAGACAGAAAAAGATGCCTCTCACTCCCTTTCTGGGTTGTTCTGTCTTCCTGTGGAGTCTGAAGAGTCATGGAGAGATTTCATGACAGTTTCCAGCACAAAACTCTGGTCTCTTTTGTATCATGTCACCTGATCCCTTTGGCTTTTAGGAGTACTGGATATTATTCTGTTCTATTAGAGAACACTTAACCTTTGTGTGTGTGATGGCTGGCAAGTTACTGATGAGAATTATAATATTGGAGTTGGCTGACAGAAGTTGTTTACAGTGAATGGTTATTATTATTACTACAGGGAGTTACTGGTTTCTTTGCTTGTTAAGATAAGAAAGGCATGGTTTAAATACTTAGAGAAATGTTTTTGTATTGAAGTATACCATGAAAGTGTTGCATGGCCCAGTCCCATGGTATTTCCCCTCTTTTTGGGGACCCAGGATTCAGCCTAAAAATGGAATCCTTAATTTTTAAAGATCTAGATGCTTTGCCTTCAATTGCATCTGCTTTTCACATATTTAAATTATTAGGCTCTAAAAACTCTAAATGTTTTGTTGACCCTGTTACTTAATGGGCTCTGCCCTGAGCTCAGTGATCCAACTGGAAAACAGACTGCATTAAAAGCTACTTATCTAAGTGAAATAGGTCTCCTTATAAAATCCAATGATAGATTCCTGTGATTTTGTGTTACCTTGGCATCCATTTTTAATTTTCCTCCAACACACCCAAAATCCTCCTTGAAAAGCCTTAAATTCTTTCTCTTTGTGCTTTGAGATGTAAATTTACTACCTCATTTTCTCTAAAACTCAGTACAAGCCTCAGCTTCTTCCAGAGTCAAGAAAACTTTTCTTCCTTTGAACTTTAAACTTTTCCATTTACAAAGGTACAGTTTGAATCTAACTGTCCTTTTAAACTAGTGAGTTTTACCAGTCTCATGACTAAAATTTTTTTCTCTGCTTGGTTTTGTTTTGTTTTTCTTCCCTCAGTTCACCAGCAGTTTCAATGTGGCTAAAATTTTTTAATTAAAGCTATAAAGTCATTATCTGTGTCTGGGTGATTTATGTATACATGTATACATGTCTGTTTATATGTTGTCTACATGGTACCATTGACTTATAGAAAAAGTGCTTATAAATAATACAACCAACCCAAATGCTTTTCACGGACCCTTGACTTTAGTAATCTTGGGTTTATATTAAGATAATTTTTAAATTATTGGTAAAGTAAAATAGAAACGTCTTCAAATTTTAATTTAGACGTGTTTGCCTAGATCTATTGGTCAGACTGGTTTATACTGTCTCTGCTAAATGTTTTAAGGTCGTAAGGCCATTCTTTTATGTTATTTTTTGATATTTGCTTAATTTGTCTGTGAGATTATATCTTTGGATTTCAGCCTTTAGATTCTGAGTACTAGACAAGTGGCCCTGGGGACAGTGCCTGGGCCCCATCATCCCTAGTTGAACTGTGCCTCTTGGGTATACTGCAAGGAGTTGGATCCTCCAGGCATTGTCTCCGTAGCACTGTCATTTGTTCTGAGCTCTGGTACATAATTAAAGTAGCTTACTTCTTAGGTTTTTCACTGAAAATTAGGGTTACTAAGAGTTAACATTGTGGTTAATATATGTAACTAAAACTACTAGGCCAGAAACAATTTTATATAGATAGCATATAAAGAAGATGTAAAGAAAGTTGAAAAGGGTAATTTTTTTCCTTTACCTAAAAGAGGACTTTGGTCAAAATGATAAGGGGATAGTAAATCTTTGTCCTAAGTAGAATACCAATATTAAAAAAATGAAGTATAGGACAAAACTGAAGGTCTAAGCAAGTTGTAAAAGGTTTGTGGAAGATTAATGTCATGAAAAGAATTTTATATGTGATACAGTTGGCTAAAATTAGGAGATTATTGACTTTTTCTAAAAATTAAGCATTGATATTTAAAGCGCACTGATGTGGGACCCCTGTTTCAGAGTAACAGGGTTTTCTTGAAGCATTAATCTGCTCTTTAATAGAAAAATGTTTAAAGGTTATGGAAATCTTATGCAGTTAAAACTGAGGGCTAGATGTGGTGGCTCACACCTGTAATCCCAGCTCTTTGGAAGGGTGAGGTGGGCAGATCACCTGAGGTCAGGAGTTTGAGACCAGCCTGGCCAACATGGTGAAACCCCATCTCTACTAAAAATACAAAAATTAGCTGGGCATGGTGATAGGTGCCTGTAATCCCAGCTGCTTGGGAGGTTAAGGCAGGAGAATCACTTGAACCTGGGAGGCAGAGGTTGCAGTGAGCTGAGATCATGTCATTGCACTCCAGCTTGGAGTGAGACTCCATAAAAAAAAAAAAAAAAAAAAACCCGAGATTTGATAGATTTGTTTATAAGGATTTAATGAAATTAACTTTAGGATAATATACTGATGCAAAAGTAAAATTTGGTTTTCTCTTTTGAATAAGATTTTTAAGTATTTTTAAGAAACAGTAAAAACAATGTTCACCTTTTGGGTAAAAAAAAAAAAAAAATGGGAAAGAGAGATTCTGCTGGTCTCATGCCATCTTTATTAGGTTTTTGGATTGTTTAGAAAACTGACTTTTATCTCTATCAAAGAGTAAAGGGTTTTGCTTTTTGAAATCTTTGAATTATAACTTTGGCTAAATGAATGAATACTATTTTACAGTGACCTATGATCCTATTTGGTCAAATGTTTTAAACTTTTAATATTTGACATACTTCTTAAAATCAAATTTCAAATTCTAAAATTAAGTATTTTCCAAAAGAAACCCCTGGAAGTCCAAGAGAGGAATATTAGGCATATTTAACGTGTTAAAATCATATGGAAAGCATTGTCAGAGAAATAATGGTGTTTAACTTTCTTTGAGTTATATTAGGATAAATGTGTTCTTAATACATGTTCCAAACTTGTATGAGATTCCTAAAATTCTAATGTGTCTTGGTATATTCTATCAGTCATAATTATGATTATTATGTTAAACTGTTGTAAACCACAGGAATAACCAAATTTCCTTGTCAATTCCATCTTTAACCATGGCTCTTCTAAGTCTTTTGCCATCTAAAACAATTACTGTTTTATTTCTGTTCTTCTCATAAAGCAGTTTACAATTGGCTATGATTCAAAATTTGCTTTTTCTTCAAGGAAATTCATGGGACCCTGACAAGTACTCTTGAATACAGGTTTCTGATAACTTTGGAGATCATATCATTGGACTAACTAACAACTTTCAGGTATGTAATAAAGTGATGTGTTCCTTAGATTGCTAACTCAACATTAAGCAGAACAAGAATTGATTACATGTGACTGAACTGACAGAAGACTGAAATGATTTTCTGACTTTTTGTTTGAAACATTGCTGTTTTTTTTTCTTTAATTTTGTCTTCCAGAGTCAAGAAAACTTTTTTTCCTTTGAGCTACTTATTTGTACTTTATAGCAATTGGGTAAAAATACTTTTGTGAGCAAAATTGAAACATTTGCCTTTCTCTCTACCTGATAGCTCCAAAATTTGGAAACTATTCATGAGTACTCTTATTTTATAGCAATCCAGTTATTTGCATACATTTAATAAGAATCTTTTTTCTGTAACAGGATACAGTTGGAGACACTGGTTATTTTACCAAGGATTTGACTGTAATGACATATTTTCAGATATGACCAGACTGCTTTGAGGAATGGAGGTTGACTCTATAGAGGCAATTAAAAAGCCTCTCGGAAAGAGTGACCTGGTCTCTTGTCTACATAGTTCCCTTTCAAGATTTCTGTCCTTGTGTTAAGTAAAGAATGTCACTTTCTGACAGGCCTGGGAACCTCAAAATATTTCCAGTGTATCTCTTATTGTTTTATTTCTTCTGAGAAAACTAAATTCATGGTACACTGAAGACTAGAGGTGATTCAACAATTGACAGCAGCTATAAATCAATGACTGGTAGGACTACCTGGGAATGAGCCTTTCTGGCAACAAGGGACACCTTGACACTCAGATTTTGATCATCAGTGCTTTCAAAAAGAAAGATTTTTGATCAAAAGGAATAAATGAGAAAAATAACTTTTAAAATCTGAAGAATGCAAATCCTTTCCAACTCTCAGGCCCAAAGAGGTATTAAAGTGAGACAGCAATTCTGCCCTATACACACCCCCTTTTGGGCCATGTACTCATCTCTTTATACTGCTTACTATTGCCACAAGTAGCTAAAAATCAGCTTACTGGTGCTGCACCAGATGTTATAACCCATATCCTATAGCTTAATAATGGATAGCCAATCAATAGTGTATGTTATGTTAATGTAAATTATTGGTAAATAACTCGGGAACTGCCTCTTCTTTCCTTTTAAAAATCCACTTGTGGCCGGGTGCGGTGGCTCACACCTGTAATCCCAGCACTTTGGGAGGTCAAGGCGGATGGATCACCTGAGGTCAGGAGTTTGAGACTGGCTTGCCCAATGTAGTGAAACCCCGTCTCTATTAAAAATACAAAAATTAGCCAGCCGTGGTGGTGGGTGACTGTAATCCCAGCTACTCGGGAGTCTGAGGCAGACTCAAGACTTCAAGAATATCTTGAACCAAGGAGGGGAAGGTTGCAGTCAGCCGAGATCACACCATTGAATTCCAGCCTGGGTGACAAGAGTGAAACTGTCTCAAAAAAAAAAAAAAAAAAAAAAAAATCCACTTGTAACTGCTGCTACTCAGAATGTGTATTCAGGGCAACTAGAATCTATGTTACTGAGTGGCAACCCTCAAGCTTGTCCCAAATAAACTCTCTATTTATATTAATTTTGCCTCAGCTTCTTCCTTTTAGGTCAACAATGTTAAGATAAAATAGAAGACAAAAGAAATTTCAAAATCTGCAGGAGGCTGCTAGTAGTTAGACCCTTAGTACTCTTTGGCACGTCTTAACTCTCCTTTGTCTACAGGACATGATTTTAAGTGACGGGGTTTATTGTAAGATACACAGGGAAAGCCTGGAATTTATAGTCTCTCTAGTTCCCTTGCAATTCAAAGATTGAGACCTATTGAACCTTATGGAAAACTGGACAATGGATCATCATATTTTAGGCATAACAGCAGCTGTGATGATACAACAGCTCTAGTGACCCAGTTGTCTTATCATCCCCCACAAGCTATCATCTTTTACTCTCTGTATTAGTCCATTCTCACACTACTATAAGGAACTACCTAGGCTGGGTGCGGTGGCTCACGCCTGTAATCCCAGCACTTTGGGAGGCCATGGCAGATGGATCACCTGAGGTCGGGAGTTGGAGATCAGCTTGACTAACATGGAGAAACCCCATCTCTACTAAAAATACAAAATTAGCTGAGTGTGGTGGCACATGCCTGTAATCCCAGCTACTCAAGAAGCTGAGGCAGGAGAATCACTTGAACCTGGGAGGTGGAAGTTGCGGTGAGCCAAGATCGTGCCATGGCAATACAGCCTGGACTGGACAACAGGAATGAAACTCTGTCCAAAAAAAAAGAACTACCTGAGGCCAGGCAGGGTGGCTCACACCTATAATCCCAGCAATTTGGGAGGCCAAGGCAGGTGGATCACCTGAGGTCAGGATTCAAGACCAGCCTGACCAACATGGTGAAACCCTGTCTCTACCAAAAATACAGAAATTAGCTGGGCCTGGTGATGCATGCCTGTAATCCCAGCTACTTGGGAGGCTGAGGGGAGAATTGCTTGAACCTGGGAGGTGGAGGTTGCAGTGAGCTGAAATCATGCCATTGCATTCCAACCTGGGTGACAGAGCAAGATACCGTCTCCAAAAAAAAAAAAAAAAAACTACATGAGACTGGATAATTTATGAAGAAAAGAGGTTTAATTTATTCGCAGTTCTATATGGCTGGGGGAGGCCTCAGAAAACTTACAATCATGGTGGAAGGCAAAGGAGAAGCAAGTACCTTTTTCACAAGGCAGTAGGAGAGAGAAATCCAGTGAGGGAAGTCCCAAACAATTAAACCATCGGATCTCGTGAAAATTCGGTATCATGGGAACAGTATGGGGGAAATCCACCCCCATGATCCATTCACCTCCCAGCAGGTCCCTCCCTTGACACATGGGGATTACAACTTGAGATAAGATTTGGGTGGGGACACAAGGCCAAACCATATCATTCTGCCCTGACCCCTCCCCAATTTCATGTCCTTTTCAAATTGCAAAATACAATTATTCCTCCTCAACAGTCCCCCAAAGTTTTAACTCATTCCAACATTAACTCAAAAGTTCACAGTCCAAAGACTCTTCTCAAACAAGGTAAGTCCCTTCTGCTTAGGAGCCTGTAAAATAGAAAACAAGTTAGTTACTTCCAGGATACAATAGGGGTTCCAGTATTGGGTAAATGCTCCCATTCCAAATGGAGAAACTAGCCAAAACAGAGGGGCTACAGGCCCCACTGCTAGTCTGAAATTCAGCAGGGCAGTCATTAAATCTTCAACTCCAAAATAATCTCCTTTGACTCCATGTCTCACATCCAGAGCATGCTGATGCAAGAGATAGGCTCCCAAGGCCTTAGGCAATTCTGCTTCTGTGACTCTGCAGGGTACAGCCCCTGCGACTGCTTTCATGGGCTGCCCTTGAGTTCCTGCAGCTTTTCCAGGTGCATAATGCAACCTCTCGGTGGATCTACCATTCTGGGGCCTGAAGGATTGTTGTCCTCACAGGTCCACTAGATAGTGTCCCAGTAGGGACTCCATGTGGGAGCTTGCACTCCACATTTCCCCTCTGCACTGCCCTAGTAGAGGTTATCCATGAGGGCTCCACCCCTGCAGCAGACTTCTGCCTGGATATCGAGGTGTTTCCATACATCCTCTGAAATCTTGGTGGAGGATTCTCAAACTTTAACTCTTGCCTTCTGCACACCTGCAGGCCCCACACCTCATGGAAGCCACCAAGGCATGGTGCTGCACACACTGAAGCAACAGCCCAAGCTGTACCTTGGCCCCTTTTAGCCACAAATGGAGCTGTAGTTGTGGCTAAAAGGGGCATGGCACCCTGCATCCCCCAACTGTGGCTGGGATGCAGAATGCCATGTTCCAAGCCTGCACAGAGTAGTGGGGCCCTGGTCCCAGCCCATGAAGCCATTTTTCCCTCCTAGGCCTCTGGGCCTGTGATGGGAGGGGCTGCCATGAAGGTCTCTGAAATGCCCTGGAGACATTTTCTGCATTGTCTTGGCAATTAACATTTGGTTCTTCTTTACTTATCCAATTTCTGCAGCTGGCAGCTTGAATTTCTCCCCAGGAGATGAGTTTTTCTTTTCTACCACATGGTCAGGCACAAATTTTCCAAACTTTTATGCTCTGCTTCACTTTTAAACATAAGTTCCAATTTCAGATCCTCTCTTTGTGAACGCATATGACTGTACACGTTCATAAACAGCCAGATCACATCTTTAGTGGTTTGCTGCTTAGAAATTTCTTCTGCTAGATACCTTAAATAATCTTTCCCAGGTTCATAGCTTCACAGATAGCTAGGACAGGGGCAAAATGCCACCAGTCTATTTGCTAAAGCATAGCAAGGGTGACTTTTGCTCCAGCTCCCAGTGAGTTCCTTATCTCACTGAGACCACCTCAGCCTGGACTTCATTGTCCATATCACTATCAGCATTTTGGTCAAAACCATTCAATGAGTCTCTTGGAAGTTCCAAATTTTCCCACATCTCCCTGTATTCTCAGCCCTCCAAACTGTTCCAACCTTTGCCTGTAATCCATTTCCAAAGTCAGTACCACATTTTCAGGTATTTTTATAGCAGTGCCCCATTCCTGGTACCAATTTTCTGTATTACTCCATTCTCACACTGCTATAAAGAACTACTTGAGACTGATTAATTTATGAAGAAAAGAGGTTTAATTGACTCACAGTTTCACATGGCTGGGGAGGCCTCAGCAAACTTAACAATCATGGTGGAAGGTGAAGGAGAAGCAAGCACCTTCACAAGGTGGCAGGAGGGAGAGAGAAAGGGGGGATGTGCCACACTTTTAAACCATCAGCTGTCCTGAGAACTCACTATCACGTGAACAGAATAGGGGAAATCCCCCTCATGATCCAGTTACCTCCCACCAGGTCCTTTCCTTGACAGGTGAGGATTATAATTTGAGATGAGATATGGGTGGGGACACAGAGCCAAACCATATCACTCTCCAATGCCTTTCAGTATGTGTCTCCATATTAAATACTTCTCTGAGAGAGAATAACTCGTTGTGTTTGGTTTGTCACTATCCACTCTGTTTTTCTTGCAACATATATTTATGGAAAGGCTGTGATGTGCCAGGGGTAAGCAGACAGGCCATACAAGAGCCCTACTTCACAGAGCTAATATTCTGGTGGGGTAAAAAATGATAAATATAATAAATAAGTCCACTAGATAATTTTAGTCTGTCCTATGTAGAGACTAAACCAGGGTAATTTTCAGATTGGATAGTAAAGAAAGCTTCTCTAAGAGGGTAATACTTAAACTAGTACAATGATGAAGAGCCACCCCCACAAAGCCTGAATAGAAAGAATTGTAGGCAGAGACCAGGACCTTTACTGATACAATGACTTATCCAAGGAAATAGAGCTAATCAGTAACAGACCCAGAATATTTTTGGTTCAAAAGCCCATCCTGTTGGATTGCATCACATTTCTTCCCAAATAAGTTGCTGTATGGGAACTAAGTAAACTCTAAAGTACTGTTCAAATATAAGATATTGTCAAATAATAGTATTACTAAAAGGCCACCAAAGTTAACAAAGCAAAACAAACACAGCTGAGTTTATTTTTCAGGCAAAAGAACACACCAGTTGGCTGAGGGCAAAAAGCATGTGTTTTTAATTGTTAGGAAGGGGTTTCATGGTTGCTATGCTATTTAAGGCTGAGTCTGTTCATGCTTCTATAACAAAGTAACTGAGACTGGGTAACATATAAAGAATAGAAATTCATTTCTCACAGTTCTGGAGGTTGGAAGTACATGATCAAGGCACCCGCAGGTTCAGTGTCTGGTGAGGGCCCAGTCTCCCTGCTTCCAAGGTGATGCCTTGTTGCTGCCTCCTCCAGAGGGGACGAATAGCTGTGTGCTCACATGGTGAAAAGGATGTAAGGGCAAAAAGGGGGCCTAGCTAGCTCCTTCCAACCCTTTTATAAGGTTAATAATCCCATTCATGAGGACAGAGCATCATTCCCTAACCACCTCCTAAAGGCCCCACCTCCTAATGCTATTGCATTGGGAAGTTTTCTAGATGAATTTTGGAGGGGACACAAACATTCAAACCACAGCAAAGGATGAAAAACAAACACTCCAAATAGGCCAGAGTAAATCCATAGCTCTCTACATGATTGGTTAAAAGAAGACCCATATTTCATTGGAAAAAATTCTTCAGATAGGTCCTGTAAGGGTTTTGCTTCAGCTTACTAGGATCAACAAAATTAATGTTTTCTTTAACAGCGCTAGCTGCTAAAGGGCAGTTGAAGCACAACACGGTATTCAATGCACTATCCCATAGGCAAGCTCTGCTGTGAATAAACGCATTTCCTTTTATGATATTATTATGCAACAGATGAAGAAACTAATATCCAAACATGTTAGCTGCCATGCCTAAGGTCATTTATACAACCAGGCTGTTTACACATCTCAATCTAGAACCCAAGTCCCCAGTTCTCAATCACTTCCCAAATGTAATTTTTTGTTTCGTTTTGTTTTGTTTTGTTTTTAGAAACAGAGTCTTACTCTGTTGCCAAGGCTGGAGTACACTAGTGGCATGATCATAACTCTCTGCAGCCTTGAATTCCTAAGCTCAGATGATCCTACCTCTTCAGCCTCCTGAGTAGCTAGGACTACAGGCATGGGCCACTTCCTCCAGCTAATTTCTTTATTTGTTTGTAGAGTCAGGGTCTTCCTATGTTGCCCAGGCGGGCCTCAAACTCCTGGCCTCAAGAGATCCTCCCGCCTCAGCCTTCCAAAGTGTTAGGATTATTGGCATGAGCCACTGTGCCTGGTCTTCCTAATGTACTTCATGGGGCATTTTTGAGGCCTATACCTATATTGTACACACACAGCACATAATAGGCACTCAAGAAATACTTTTTAAATTGAATCTCCTAGTTCCCCCTGAATTTCTTCTCACTAGTGTATTATTATGTTTAAATAAATAAAAGGAGTATGCTTAGGGATCATCTATAAGTCAGAAGACTAGAAAGAATTAAAGGCATGGGGCTGTTGGTCAGTTTTTTTGGTCCGTAAATGTAGAAAATCACAATGAGGGTATAAGAGTGAACTTTTCTCAAAATAGTTCACATCGAACACTTCTCATGTGAGGAACTTACATGCATTATCTCAATTAATCTTCATAACAGCCCCACAAGTAAACTGAGACTCTTGGTGGTTGAGACTCACCAAACTCATGCGTATCATACAAACTCATCCGTATCATACAATTCTCAAGTGCGTGCAATCCTAACATCACTCCAGGATTCAGAAGTCCAAGAGATGGAATCTCTGATACATTCCTAAAACAAATGGTTCTACCTCAATCTTATTTCTGCTCTCTCATGGTTCCGTTATTAACTCATTACAACTTTGTCATTGTTTAAGATTATTTATTCAAGCATAACATTGCCAAAACAAACAAATGAAAAGGAAAGAATACCAGGGTTCTGTTTGTTGAGTAAAGGGATATCCCTTTTATTTTCCAGGAGAAAGTAATTTCACTCCTGCCCCAATGGGCCCTTTGCCCAAGACACAGGTGAACATTGAGGCTGGCTTCAGGTATGAAGCCAAGGTCTGTCTTCTCCCAGGAGGTGGCAGCAGCAGCAGCTGCAGCCTCTGCCTGCTGCAGAAATCAGACAGAATTCATTTGTTTTCCTATTGGCATCCAAACCCAGAAATTCCTGGTTCCAAAGACCACTTCATCCCTTCCTTGGTTTTGCAGAGCTTAGTCGGAGCTGGGGCATTGGGAGTTCAGGAGTTGGCAATGATTCCTCTTTATAAGTGCTTAGTTTTTTTGTAAACACTTTGGTCTGGACTGTGACCTTGAAGCATATATGAAGGAGGTTCAGGAAGTCTCTGGCCAGGGAAAAAGAGCTTCAAAAAGAAACAGTAGCTGAAACACATCCACAGAAGCATAAATCTAGAGACCCCAGCACACAGTTTGGTACCACACAAACGATACAGATTGTAGACCTGGCCTCTCAGCGACCAGCCAGCTGACCTTCTCATTGAACCTGTCAGAATCATAATTTCCTCATCCACCCAGCGTGGACTGGGTCATCTTGAAGCACCTGCTAATTCTTAAATTATAAGTTACTGCACTTTTATTTTCTGGACTAACGGCTGGGCCTTCACCCTTTCAGAATTTTTAAAAATCTCAGACACAACAAAACACTACTGGTTCCAAGTTAATCCCAGTTGAGCACATATCCTGGTTTGGCAAACACTGCCAGCTGCATAGAAGGCGGGCAGGAATCCCAGGAAATGTCTGAACACCGCTCAGCTATGGATGAACTGTCAACTGCTGGGGGTTGCTTTGCAAATTACCACATCTAAATGAAGCTGACAAAATGATATTTCAGAAAAGCAATTAACACTGATGCCTAGTGTATTTGGAACCAAAAGGCCTTTGGGGAAGAATGAAATTGGCTCAGAGAAAGAGTACCCCAGCTCTCCAGGTAGAAATGTTAAGTCAAGATCTTCCATACTTTTCTCCCATCACCACCAGTCAGATCGTCAGCCTGGTCTTTGTGAAGGAGATGGAACTAGTTCCTTTCATTTTCCGCCTGCTTCCACTTAGATTGGTTAAACTTTCATCCATTTGTTCAGTGAACATCTACAGATCACCTCCCATGAGTCAGGGGCTGGGTGTACACCTGGTTATTGAGGAGCTCACAATGGAGTAGTCAGATGCTAAATGAATTAATATACATGGAGCATTCAGAAAGGGTTGGAATGTAAAATACAATAAAGGTGAAAGAGATAGTATTATCTCCCTAAGGCCACAGGCCAAATACCATACTTTCTAATAAAAGCTATCCCTAGAGTTATGGCACAATCATCTAGGAAGAATCTCATCCTCCTATAGGTACTGGCCCCTGTGGGATTGTCAATTAAACTTTTTCTATTTCACATGAAAGTTGTCATATTAGAATCCCTTCCCAGATTGGGAGTTTTGGCTCCAGAAGCCCACTCTAAATGGAAATATTGTACACGTTACCTGGCATCAAAGGATGGGGCTGGTGGGACAACAACTGTCGTCTCCACCTCTTCCTCTTGAAAATATCAGCACAGGTGATGGGCAGGTTAAGTAAGTTTCAGTGTTACTGCAACAGAGAGAACTGGGGAATGACAGAAGTAGGAGAGTCTGGTGATAACAAACCCTAGATAGCTTCACTCCTGAAAAGAACCATATTCTGGAAGTTTGGAGAGCAGGTCAGAGGGCAAGGAAACACAGGACTGTCCTGTGTGACAAGGAATGAACTGAGCTATAGACCATAACAAACAAGCAGAAAAGAAGCAAACCATTTCTCCTGGTTCCCTGAACTGATTTCAGATTAGTCTGAAAAGGACAATTGAAGTTTGCCTTCCAAGAGACACTAGATGCCCTCATAATATTGAAATCAAGTCCAGTATTTCTCGAACATAATTTTTTAATAGAGACGTTTCTTATGTTGATGATTTCTTTTCTTCCTGTAGAGTTTCAAATAAGCCTCAAGAGGATCTTCTTCCCACAGCTCCACAGGCAATTCACAGCTATGCCAGTTACTACATGTATAGCACAAAGGTTGAGAACCTCTGGCCTTTGGCTGAGTTGTATCCAACTGAATGTTTACTTCACTGATGTCATAGCCCCAAAAATAATCAGTGTTATAATGGGATTCTCTGGTGAACATATTTATAGTGAAGCCTCTGAGCAGCAGTTCTCTCCCTTGGCTTCACACGGGGAACTTTTAAAAATCCTCACCCCACATCGCAAACCAATTACATATTAGGGGTGGGGCCTAGGCATCAACTTTTCTTTAATCTACCATAGGTATCAACATTTTTGTATGTTCCTCAAAAGATGTCTATGTACAGCCAAGATTGAGACTTTCCCACATTAAGTCTTAGGATAATAAGAGGCAGGAAGCTGCTAGTAACTGACAGCAAAGCGCACTTCCTCCCTTTGGAATTTCTCCTGAAAAGCCAGCATGAAGAAACCAAATACTGCAATGGCAGCCAGCATAAACACCCACCTTGTAAGGTTTTCATTTCTGCCTTCCCACCGTATCCACCAGGTCATCTACAATTAAAATGATTTGAGTACCTACAAAGTTATGAACAGTGACTAATTAGTATTTCAAAGACAGAACCAGTAACAGGTGATGGTGGTATGATGGAGATTCCACATTCTTTTTTTTTTTTTTTTTTTTTTTTTGAGACAGGGTCTCACTGTGTCACCTCATGCTGGAGTACAGTGGCGCGATCTTGACTCACTGCAATCTCTTTCTCTGGCGTTCAAGCGATTCTCCTGCCTTAGCTTCTGGAGTAGCTGTGATTATGGGTGCGTCCCACTACACCTGGCTAATTTTTTTTTTTTCACTAGAGATGGTGTTTTGCCATGTTGGCCAGGCTGGTCTTGAACTCCTGGCCTCAAGTGATTCACCCGCCTCGGCCTCCCAAAATGCTGGGATTACAGGCATAAGCCACCTCTCCCAGCCCCACATTCATCTTAAAAACAAACATAAATGCTTTTTTTCCCACCCTCCAAACTCCTCAGTCTTGTCTCTCTCCCCAATCTCCATCCATTTTTCTTTTCCCCTTCCTCTCTCTTCCTGCCTGCTGTCTCCTTTACCTGCTCTCCAACCTTGTCACTGTCATTCTTGTTGCACTTATTTCTTGTATTTCATTCTTAGCCTCTGCACCTCACTATTCCTTCTGTGTCTTATTTTCCTTTAGTCTCTGTTCTCTCCCCCTTACCCACAGTTACACATTTTTCTTCTCTGTTTCATCATCTTTCCCACTCGCAGCTCCTTAATTGGCTATAATATGAAGCAAAAGCATTCTCAGATGGTTATAATTATTAACCCTTTTCTCGTTTGCCCCAAGAATACTCACCAGCAGCACTTGTGGCTGCAGCGTTTACCCCGAGATAACTTCGCCACAAAATATCTAGCTTTTATTATTATTTTCACATCGCTCTAGTATATTGACTTTGGAAACAAAAGACATCATTCTGTTTGTAGCCTTCTATTTTTAGAGGTGGTATTTCCATTTACAAAATACAGTAGTTCTCAATCACTGAAAATGTCAAATCCTAGAAAACGTAGCATTCCTATGTGTGATGTTAACATCGTTAACGAACAGTTGGCCGAAGATTCGTTTGATGAATCCCATTTCTCTGAAATAGACAATTCTGATGATTCAGACAATTCTGATGACTCAGATGATTCTCATGTTAGTTCTGTTTAGAATTAACTCTAAGAACAGTTTTTATATTTTATTTTCACATTGAAAATCAGTCAGATTTGCTTCAGCCTCAAAGAGCATGTTTATGTAAAATTAAATGAGTGCTGGCAGCGAGCTACACTTTTTTTCTAAATGGGAAAAGGGTTAAATAAAATATTCTATCAGTTTTAAAAGCAGATAAGTGCTGAAAATATTATATTTCTCTCTCCAAGGAGAAAAACAAAACTAGCTCATAGTTACCACTCCTTAAATCGTAACTAATTATTTTTCTTATAACTCCCTGTATTGGCCCCAGATTACTTTTTTCATTGACTTTCACCAGAAAAATGATTCTCTGTTCTTCAATTCTGACAACAGCAGCTGACATCAATATAAAAAGAGAAACAAGCTAAAAACAGTAGTTGAGTGTATACACCCTGAATTGAATATTGAGTTGCAAAATCATCATGATTATTATTGTAATTACAGAGAGGAGGCATTGCAATAATTGTTCAAGTGTCTTCTTGAGGAAATAACTAAAACAGGGCCAGCTGTCACAAACCACCCTACAGTAATGATCCCCCGTGTCCATCTTCAGTATTCACAGTGACTCTATAACAAATTTGTGCACTCATCTAATATCCTTTTTCAAAATTTTAAATTTTATAAACAATAG
The DNA here is from genome assembly GCF_002776525.5 of Piliocolobus tephrosceles. NCBI lineage: Eukaryota > Metazoa > Chordata > Mammalia > Primates > Cercopithecidae > Piliocolobus > Piliocolobus tephrosceles. Next base: position 120,477,956 of record NC_045441.1, on the reverse strand, counting down.
AAACAGAGTCTCGCTGTTGTTGCCTAAGCTGGTCTCAAACTCCTGGCATTAAGCGCTCCTCCTACCTTGGCCTCCCAAAGTGCTAATCTGATGCCTTTAAACAACTTAAAAAATAACAAACCTATGATCAGATCTAATATTTTGCTTGATAGTTGACCCTCGTTTCTAAAAGGTGTCCATGAACAACCTTAGAATCATCAACTACCAAACAAAAATGGCACCGTCGATTTAATAACAAACTAGAGTGGGTGGTCCAGCATTCACCTGCAACATGAGGGCAACAAATCTAGGTACAAGAGCAGAGTAGAAGCCAGGCAGGTAGGTCAGCAGACAGCTAAAACACTTAGGAGAAACATCTACAAAGACAGGCGTGTTTTATTGACTTGAAAATTGTAAACAAACAAGATCTGTGAGAAAAGAGGGAAGGCCTTGTTTTTTGTTTACTTGTGAAATCAGCCAAAAGTATTTGAAATTTTCTCTTCCCAAGATACAGCTGTGAAATGACTAATGGAAATTGAGTGAGCCTGCACCAGGAACTGAATGTGCCACTTCACTGAGAACAAAAAAATGTTCCCCTGATAGAGGCTGTCCTCTCAGATTAATACCTTGGGTGCTTTAAAGAGGACCAGCCAGGCACAAATATGATGCATTTGTAAAGAGGAAGAATCATCCAAGCACCTTGGCAAATTTTTTTTGTATCTCAGTACCTCTGAGTCATGTGTATATTTTAACTTGCATGTTCCTGAAGAAATTCCACAAAGAGGCAAAGAAAGAGAAGGAGAAAGAAAATTTCCTATTATATTATTATTCCCTTGCTGGGCTTTCCAATAGGAGTCTGGCTGAAGGCTGAACCTGAGCTGCTTCAAGGATGAACTTGGTAACTGCTCTGATCCAATCTTCCTAGGTTCTGAAATTCACACTTCCAGTTGCAATGGATCAGTACCATTTGCCTATTTGCATCTCCAGCTAAAAACAATTTACCCTGCACACAACCTTGTCCTATTTCAGTAATTAAAATTTTGTCTTCAAAACTATCATAAGGAGCACTGATTGACATTTTGAAAGTTGTTTCAAACTTTCAAAAAAGGCACAACCTGTGCATTTTTTTCCATTGTAAAAGTAAGACATGACCATAAAAAATCATCCCTCTGTAGACTTGGGGGGAGTGGTTCTAGGGCCCCTATATATACTAAAATCTACACATACTCAAGCTCCACAGTTGGCCATATAGAACCTGCAGATACAAAGAGTCAGCCCTCAGGATATTTGGGCTTTGCATCTGCAAATACTGTGTGTGTGTCTGTGTATATACAGACACAGACACACAGACACACACACACACACACATATATATATATATATATATGTTTGTTTGTTTTTTGAGACGGAGTCTCTCTCTGTCACCCAGGCTGGAGTGCAGTGGCGCGATCTCGGCTCACTGCAAGCTCCGCCTCCCAGGTTCAAGCAGTTCTCCTGCCTCAGCCTCCCGAGTAGCTGGGACTACAGGCGCCCGCCACCACGCCCGGATAATTTTTTGTATTTTTAGTAGAGACAGAGTTTCACCGTGTTAGCCAGCCTGGTCTCAATCTCCTGACCTTGTGATCTGCCCTCCTTGGCCTCCCAAAGTGCTGGGATTACAGGCGTGAGCCACCACACCCGGCCTGTATATATGTTTTTTAAGAGATGAGGTCTTGGCCAGGTGCGGTGGCTCATGCCTATAATCCCAGCACTTTGGGAGGCTGAGGCAGGTGGATGGCTTGAGTCCATGAGTTCGAGATCAGCCTGGGCAACATGGTGAAACTCCGTCTCTACCAAAAATACAAAAAAATTACCTGGGCATGGTGGCACCCATCTGTGGTCTCAGCTACTTGGGAGGCTGAGGGGGGAGGATCGCTTGAGCCTAGGAGGTTGAGGCTGCAGTAAGCTGAGATCATGCCACTGCACTCCAGCTTGGGTAACAGAGTGAGACTTCATCTCAAAATAAATAAATAAATACATAAAAATGAAAATAAATAAAGAGATGGGGTCTTGCTATGTTGCTTATGCCGGTCTCAAACTCCTGACCTCAAGCAATCCTCACACTTCAGCTTCCCCCCCGAGTAATTAGGATTACAGGTGTGAGCCAACTACTGTATTTTTTAATCTGAGTTTGGTTTTTAAAAATCCAGATACAAGTGGACCCATGCAATTCAAACGCATGTTCTTCAAGGGGCAACTGTAAATTGAAACTTCAGACTGGTTTAAAATGGAAGGGAAAAATCTCCTTCCCACTCTTATCACAGGGCAAGTGCTGTTAATTATTTCTGGTGTATTTTTTCCATATTAGGATATATAAAATAGACTGCATTTTTACACAGAGAAAATAATACATAGCATCCATACCTTGCTTCGTTCATTTAGTAATATAGCAGAAATTTTTCCATAATAGCACATGTAGATGCTTTCATCGTTGGATGGGCCATAAATTTATTTGTTGCCTAACTGATGAAATATCCTTATACACATATCACTGGGGACTTGTATGACTCTTACTGTAGGATAAATTCCTTTCAGTGAAATTGCTGGATCAAAATATATGTACATTTAAGATTGGGTTAGATTTTCCCAAATTGTAACCGCCAAAAAAATTGTTCCTTTATATTCATCAACAGTGTAAGTTTCACTGCAACTGTGCCAAAACTAAGTTTTATTAAATTTAAAAATTTTTGTCACTCGTAGGTAAAAATGGTATCACATGGTTGTGACCTGCATTTTTCTAAGCACTAATGAAGCTAAGTATTTTTTCGAGTGGTTTTTTTCTTTCTTTTTTTTTTTGCTAGGACATTGCTCTGTCACCCAGACTGGAATGCAGTAGCACAAGCATAACTCACTGCTGCCTCCATCTCCCAGGCTCAAGCAGTTCTCCTGCCTCAGCCTCCCTTGAAGCTGGGACTACAGGCAAGTAACACCATGTCCAGTTAATTGATTTTATTTTTAGTAGAGACGAGGTCTTGTTATGTTGCCCAGGCTGATATCAGACTCCTAAGCTCAAGTGATCCTCCCACCTTGGCCTCCCAAAGTGTTGAGATTATAGGGATGAACTACTACACCCGGCTTTTTGCCATACTTATTTGTATGAAATATTTGTTCCTATTCTTTATGTGTTTTTTTCTGTTCATTTTTTCCCTTATAGAACTGTAAGATCTTTTAGTAAAATAAAGAAATAAGCACTTTTTCTGTTGGATTGCAACTTTTCCTACTGTGTCATTTGTCTTTGGCTCTATTTGTGGTGTTTTCTTCTTGTTGTCATTTTTATTCTTACCATATAAAGGTTTTAAATGTTTTACACAATGCATTTTCAGCATTTATCTTTTTGGTTTCTGAGTTCTGCCTATGTTTTAAATGTTAGCTTTTGGCTGGGCGTGGTGGCTTATGCCCATAATCCCAGCATTTTGAGAGACCAAGGTGGGAGGATTGCTTGAGCCCAGGAGTTCGAGACCAGCCTGGACAACATAGTGACACTCTGTCTTTACACAATAAAATAAAATAAAGATAAGAGCAAAAATTACAATTAAAAAAATAAACATTAGCTCTCTTGCAAGACGGGTCTCTTTGCAGTTGCCATTGTAATGCACCAGAGCTTGATTTGAATTTCCCTGTCACATGGTAGAGGTTAAGAAATTAGGTTTTTCTGTGGAAAGAAAAAACTTACAAAGGCAAAGTCACTAAGAGAAGGGAAGGCACAGGACCTCATCCTCCCATCGTCCTCTCGGTGACCTGCTAGCCTCACAAGATGGTTTGTGTTCCAAAGAAGGGAACTCTGTCCCTCTTTGGGTCTCTTTTTTGTATGTAGCAAGTGTGAGAGAAGCCTTATCATGAAAGGAATAATCAGATTATCTTGGCACCAGGCAGCCTGGAGTTTATTGTCAGCTGTTTACCAGAGAGATCTGGGAAATGCACACAAGCTGCCCAGCATCTAGACTTTGGGTCGTGTGGAATGTTACACAAGGGAAAGGAAGACAGTGGTCCCTTGGGAAGATGAGCTTGCTACAGTTTCTCAGGCTGGGAGAAGCCCCCTTCCTCAGCCCTAGCTCTCCATACCTGGTTTGAGCTAGCTCATTTCCCAGGCAACACAAAATGAGCACTCAGATGTGTTTAAAACAGGCCTCCTCCTTCTATCACATTAGATTAATGAAGAGCCAGGCAATAGAGATGCAATAAACTTGCTCTTTCCCCAATTTTTTATTTTGAAAATTTTCAGATCCACAAAGATTGAAGAAGAGTACAAGGAATGTGCCTGTACTCTTCAGCTAGATTCGCCAATTATTAACATTTTCTTCCACTTTTGCTTTATCTCTTTCTGTAAATACACATTTTTAACCGTAGAAGCATTTAGAAAGTAAGTTGAATACTTTACAGTTATTCACTTAAAATAATTCGGCATACATCTCCTAAGAATAAGGGCATTCTCCTCCATTACTACAGTTCCATTTTCAGGCCTGGGAAAATTAACAATGATTCAATAATAACATCTTTAAAGTTCATATTCAGATTTCTTCATTTGTCCCAAATGTCTTTTATATAGCCTTTGATCCAAGATACTAAAAAGGTCCATACATTGCGTTTGGTTCCATTTCTCTAGTCCAGTGCCCTGAGGCGCGCTTTTAGCAATGCTTGGAGACATCGTTGATTGTCATGACTGGGGGTGCTACTGATATCTTGTATCTAGAGACTAGAGATGCCTGCTAAAGAGCCTGAATTCACAGGACAGCCCCCCCCCCCCCCCCCCCCCCACAACAAAGAATTACCTAGTCCAAAATGTCATTTAGTACCTAAGTTGAAAAACCCTGTTCTACTCTATCAAGAGCCATTTCCCTATTTATTTGCTTTTTATGACACTGACTTTTATTATTATTAATTAATTAATTTAGAGACAGGGTCTCACTCTATTGCCCAGACTAGAGAGCAGTGGCATGATCATAGTTCATTGCAGCCTCAAACTCCTGGTCTCAGCTCCTCAAACTCCTCTCGCTTCAGCCTCTGGAGTAGCTGGTACTACAGGTGCACACCAACACACCCAGCTAATTTTTTGATTTTTTGTAGAGATGAGGTCTCACCATGTTGTCCAGGCTGATCTTGAATTCCTGGCCTCAGGTGATCCTCCCACCTCAGCCTTCCAAAGTGTTGGAATCATAGGTGTGAGCCACGGTGCCCGGCCAGCACTTACTCTTGTAGCATCTAGTCCAGTTGTTTTGCAGAACGTCTCTCACTATACATTTTTCTGATTGTTTCCTCATGATCAGTTTGCATTGAAACTAATGCAAAAATTGCAACATAGATGACTATAACCATTAGCTATTACTGCATAACATACTATCACACAATTCAGTGGCATAATATTAAGAACCATTGGCTAGGTAGTTCTGCTGCTCTGGACTGGGCTCAGCTGATTTTGGCTGGACCGATTCATGCATCCCAGTCATTTGGTAAGTTGACTAAGGGCTGGTCAGTCTGGGATGATCTCAGCTGGGATGACTGGGCTCAGTTCCATTAGCCTATCACACTTAGGAAGCTAGCCCTGGCGTGTTCTCATGAAAAGGCAGCATCTGAAAGAGTGTAGAAGCCTTTGTTGAGGCCTACGTTTGCAGCTGGCACTCTGTCACTTCAACTGCATTATGTTGGCAAAAGCAAGTGACAAAGCCAGCCCAGAGGTAAGTGGTAGCGAAACAAACTCAACCTCCTATTGCAATCAGTCTATCAAAGTGATATTGTGTACCTCTTACTGCATCATATAGGGAGATAGACAATGTTGGGTTGTCCCATTATTAGTGCAGTAAAGCCTGAAACTTGATTAAGTGGTAACTAACAAATCCCTCCTTTGGAGAGCTCTATCTTTTATATTTGTGGGATGATGCTTCAGTGTACTGTATCAGTCCTTTTCCCCTTTAGTTTCCTGGAGCTATGGTAACAAAGTACTCACAAATTGGGTGGCTTAAAAAACAGAAGTGTATTGTCTGGAAGCTGGAAGTAGGAAAAGAATGTGTTGGCAGGGCCATGCTCCCTCTAAAACCTGCAGGGGAAAAGCCTTGCCTATTCCAGCCTCTGGTAGCCCTAGACATTCCTTGGGTTGCAGCTATAACATCTCAAGCCAGCCTTGATCTTCACATGGCATTCTCCCTGGTCTTCTTTTAAGGAAGCCAGTCAGATTGGATTAGGAGCCCATCCTACTCCAGTATAACTTCATTTTGGCTAATTATTTCTGCCACAATGCAGATTTCCAAATAAGGGCACATTCTGGGGTGCTAGGGATTAGGACTTCAACATATCTTTTTTGGGGGACATGATTCCAGCCCTAATATCCATTAATCTTTCACTTAATGGCTTTATCATCCACAGATGATCCTTGGGGATTGCACAACAGTGTTTTTCTTAAGCATCATCATTTTCTCAACATTTATTAGCTGGCATTCTTGCCTCCTTTCTTCCTTTCCCCAAGTTTTTAAATCACTTTGAATGCATGGTTTTTGCTTTGCAAAAAACCATCATTTTTATACAACCATACACACAACATTTTCATGATCAGCTTGCCTCAAATTTGACTACTGAGAGTTTGTAAGATCAACTCTATAGTATTCTTATTTTAGCCAGGGCCTGGCTCTGTTGTCCAGGCTGGCGTGCAGTGTCATGGTCATAGCTCACTACTGCCTCAAAGTACTGTGCTCAAGCCATCCTCCCACCTCGGCCCCCCGAATAGCTAGGATTCAAGGCACATGCCACCACACCCAGCTAATTTTTAAAATTTCTTTTGTAGAGGCGGGGTCTCACTATGTGGCCCAGACTGGTGTCGAACTCCTGGTCTCAAGAGATCCTCCCGCCTTGTCCTCCCAAACTGCCGTGATTACAGGTGTGAGCCGCCACGCCTGGCCTATTTTCAATTTTTTTTTTTTTAAATTTAAATCTCTCTCTTTTTTTTTAAATGTGACTACTCCAACTAACTCACCTCTGTAGACCCTATTGCTGTCATCCAGCTGGAGCAGCTGTGATTATTCCCCATGGCAAAAGTCGCATCATCATTCCTAAGTACAGCCATAATGAAAGCTGCATTCTGCATTTTATATATGTTAAATAAAATGAAAGCTGTATTATATATACATTATATATTAAATAAATGAAAGCTGTATTCTGTGTTATATATATTACATATGTATTCTGCATTACATATATAATTTTTAATTGTCACAACTACTATGTACATAAGTACTGTTACTACATATCACAAATGACAAATTTGAAGCTTAAAATGAGATATGGGATGGCCTGGGTGTGGTGGTTCATGCCCACAATCCCAGCATGTTGGGAGGCTGAGGCAGGTGGATCACCTGAGGTCAGGAGTTCGAGACCAGCCTGGCTAACGTGATGAAACCCCATCTCTACTAAAAATACAAAGATTAGCCAGGTGTGGTGGCACATGCCTGTAATCTCAGCTACTTGTAAGGCTGAGGCAGGAGAATTGCTTGAACCTGGGAGGCGGAGGTTGCAGTGAGCCAAGATCACGCCACTGCACTCTAACCTTGGCGACAGTGTAAGACTCTGTCTCAAATAAATAAATTTAAAAAAATAAAATGAGATATGAGGAAAAGCATAGATTTTGGGAACTGATGGTTTGCATCCTGGCTCTATTACCTATTAGGGATGTGATCTGGGGCCTTGGTTTGTTTATCTGTACTATGGTGATGATGATATTTGCCTCACAGATTTAAGCCTAGCAACTTATCTGACCTAGAATAGGTGTTTTTAGTTCCCGTTTTTCCATATCCTGATGATAGGCTATAGCTTTTAGCTCATGTTGGATAAATCACAGTGCTACAGAGTCTACCAATTAATTAGGAGTTGGTCTTTCTCATTAATTCAAAGTATGCTCACTAGGAATTAAAGAGAAGTTGACCTAAGTTTCAGCTAAAGTTTACCTTTAAATACCTTTGGGGAGAAAAGACAGTTGGCTAATCAGTTTATTAAACAATATTGTGGAAGGAAGCTCATCTCTATTCAACTTAAAAGAACAACTTTTGGGAAGATCTTTGGCATTGCACATGCACCATAGGAAGCTCATTTAGAAATCAGTCTTCAAAATAGAGTCCAATTTTGTTTACCTGAATACAGTTTGTTAATTCATTCCACAAAGAGCATGAGTGCCCATTACATTCCATGCAATGTTCCAGGCACCTGGGATACATCAGAGAATGAAACAACAGCCCTGCCCTTGCTTACCCTTTAGTTGGGAGAGATAGGTGAAAAACAAATTTGCAACTTACATAGAGTATTAGAAGTAGATAAGTGATAATGAGAAAAATAAAGCAGGGGTGTACAGAGGATTGCAATTTCATTTTTATTTATTTATTGTTTGAGATGGAATTTTACTCTTATTGCCCAGGCTGGAGTCCAATGGTGCAGTCTCGGCTCACTGCAACCTCTACCTCCCAGATTCAAGCAATTCTCCTGACTCAGTCTCCCAAGTAGCTGGGATTACAGGCACCCACCACCATGCCCAGCTAATTTTGTATTTTTAGTAGAGATGGGGTTTCACCATGTTAGTCAGGCTGGTCTTGAACTCCTGACCTCAAGTAACCCACCTGCCTCGGTCTCCCAAAATGCTGGAATTACAGGTGCGAGCCACCGCACCTGGCCGAGGATTGCAATTTTAACTAGCATTGTTATCATTTAAAAGACAATATTTGGGCAAAGAATAGAAAGAGGTAAGAAAATTAGTCATGTGTTCCCCCTAGAAGAACCACAAACAAAAAGGCCCTTGGTCAGAAGTGTGCTTGGCCTGCTAGAGGTGCAGCAATGAGGCCAGTGTGGCTGGAATGTAGTGAATGGGGGGAAATATTTTACCTACCTAACAAACACTTAAATAGCCCTTACTAGTAGCATTATTTGAAGCACATGAAAGATATTAACTAATTCTCCCAGCAAGTCTATGAAGTAGATACCGATTTTATCTTTTCCAGATGAGGAAACTGAGGAAAGTTAAATAACTGCCCCCAAATGACACAGCAGTCATGGGATAGAGTTAGGATTGGGACTCAGGTGGTCTCTCTCTAGTGACGCATGCTGTTAAGCTCTAAAGTATGCTGTGCTGCTTCCTGGTTGGAAGAGATAAGAAATAAGTGGGAACTAGATCCTGTAGCTTATTAAGTCCATTGGTAAGGATTTGGGGTTGGGGTTGTTTTTTATTTTTTGTAGAGATGAGGTCTCGCTATGTTGGCCAGGCTAGTCTCAATCTCCTGGCCTCAAGGCATCCTCCCACCTTGGTCTCCCAAAGTGTTGGGACCACAGGCGTGAGACACCACACCTGGCTACTTGCAGGTTTTAATAACCATCCTTCCCCACTTCCTGCAAATGTCATCATGTCTGCCACACCCATAAACCCCCTTCTAGGTTTCTAATAGACAGGACACCAAATGACTTATCAATTTATTCTGCCATTCCAAACAAAGCCATTTAGGCCAGGGGGCACCTGATCTAGGGCATCAGACCTATGTTCATGAGATGGTTTGTCAAGAAGGCTTTGCCAGCCGGGCATGATGGCACATGCCTGTAATACCAGCACTTTGGGAGGCCAAAGTGGAAGAATTGCCTGAGCCCAGGAGTTTAAGACTAGCCTGGGCAACACAGTGAGACCCCCATTTATATCTACCTTATATAAAAAATTATATATATATAATTTTTTTTTTAAAGAAGGCTCTGCCTAACCACCTGCACTTGATGGTGAACAGCCAAACCAGGCAGATTCTTTTGTTGAGTTGAATATGAAATACAGAGAGGGAGTCAGCAGTTAGAAATGAGCAGAAATTAAAAGATACACAGAGAGAAGGAAGAAAGCTGAGGTCATGTGGCAGCAAAAAGCATGCAGCAATAGAAGCTGTGAGATGAGAAAAGAATAGAAAGTACTGAGCAGCAAGGGCAGTGGAGAGTCACAATACTAACAGATAATTAGAGTGCAAAGCAACAGATACTGACTACTGAAGAGCCCACAAGATAACCCAGTTGCTAGGGCGGCACTGTGTGCTGAATCACCTTCCCACTCGTCGTTGCCAGCGCGTGGCAGAGAAGGACATGGGGCTTGTATTAGTCTTAAGCTTAGATCGAGGTAATCTGAGTATATCTCTCTGTTCTGAAAATTAAATTTTTGCTTCTTGTAATCTCTATCACTCAAGATCATGGCAGGAAACTGAAGGCACATTCTGCTGGGATTTTGAAAATCATTTGATGAAATTGATATTTACAAGGATGTAGGGAGGGTGGCGGGAACTTAAGAAGATACTGAGGCACCCAAGGTCGAGTAACAGTAGAAGTCCAGGCCTGAAGAGAAATAGTTTATCAGAGTCCAGAAAGAGCTATAACTGTGAAGGGGCATACCTAATGCCAAACCCATGGTGCTAAAGCAGGGAGGAAAGGAGAAGAAATATCTCAACCTCTTTTTCCTCCTACCTTCTGATACTTGCTGATGCCTTCCATTGGGCAAACCCAACAGTAAGCCAGAGGGCATTGGCTCCCAGGGGATAACATCTGTGGGGTAACATCCTTGTCAGGAATAGAGTGTGGCAGAGAAGGACATGGGGCTTGTATTGGTCCATTCTCACACTGCTATAATTTAAAGATACTACTGGAGCCTGAGCAATTTATAAAGGAAAGAGGTTTAATTGACTCACAGTTCCACATGGCTGGGGAGGCCTCAGGAAACTTACAATCATGGCAGAAAGCAAAGGGGAAACAAGGACCTTCTTCACATGGTGGCAGGAGAGAGAAGAGTGACAGCAAAGGGGGAAGCGCCTCTTATAAAACCATCAGATCTCATGAGAACTCACTATCACAAGAACAGCATGGAGGAAACCTCCCCCATGATCCAATCTCCTCCCACTGGTCTTTCCCTAGACATGTGGGGATTATGGGGATTAAAATTCAAGATGAGATTTGGGTGGGGACACAAAGCCTAACCATTTCAGGGCTATAATGGGCTGAATGATATTCTTCTCCCCTCCCCCACCAAAACATGCCCACAGCCTAATCACTGGAACCTGGGAATATTACATTACATGGCAAAAGATATGACTAAGTTCAGGAGCTTCAGAGGAGGAGCTTATCCTAGATCACTGTGGCGGACCCTAAATGCAATCACATGTATCCTTATAAGAGAGAATAAGAAACTTTAAGAGATAAAAGGAGGAGGCAATGTGACCTCAGAGGAGTGGCCACAAGCCAAGGAAAGCCTGGGGCCCGCAGACGCTGGAAGAAGCAAGGAACAGATTCTCCCCCAGAGCTTTCAGGAGTGTGGCCCTGTCAACACTTGATTTCAGACTTCTGGCCTCTGGAACTGTGAGAAAATAAAATTCTGTTGTTTTAACCTACCCAGTTTGTAGTAATTTGTTACAGCAGTCACAGAAAACCAGTACAGGGGCCAGATGGAGAATAACCAGCACAAAACCTATTCATCTCAGATGGGACAGGATGATATACCTGCTCACTTTAGCTAGACATTCTTTTGCCTGCCTTTTATGTTCCCTTTGGTACTTCTTTTTTTTTTTTTTGAGACAGGGTTTCATTTCACTCTGTTACCCAGATTGGAGTGCAATGGCACGATTCTGGGTCACTGCAGCCTCGATCTTCAGGGCTCAATCGATCCTCCCATCTTAGCCTCCCAAGTAGCTGGGTCCACAGGTGTGCACCACCATTTCCAGCTTTTTTTTTTTTTTTTTTTTTTGAGACGGAGTCTCACTCTGTCACCCAGGCTGGAGTGCAGTGGTGCAATCTCGGCTCACTGCAAGCTCCGCCTCCTGGGTTCATGCCATTCTCCTGCTTCAGTCTCCCGAGTAACTGGGACTACAGGAGCCCACCACCATGCCTGGCTAATTTTTTTGTATTTTTAGTAGAGACAGGGTTTCATCGTGTTAGCCAGGATGGTCTCAATCTCCTGACCTCATGATTCGCCTGCCTCGGCCTCCCAAAGTGCTGGGATTACAGGCGTGAGCCACTGCGCCTGGCCTCTTCCAGCTAATTTTTAAAAAAGTGTATATGGGGCCTTGTTATGTGTCCCAGGCTGGTCTCAAACTCCTGGCCTCAAGCCATTCACCCACCTTCGCCTTCCAAAGTGCTGGGATTACAGGTGTGAGACACCGTGCCTGGCCCACTGGGACTCCTTTTGGGATCACTCATATACTTCAAACTACATGCTCCTGAGTTATAGTTCTTTTGTTATACAAATATTGTTTTATCCAAATAAGATTATGACATTCTTATTTGAAACAAGAACCTGTCTTGTACATCTTTGTAGCCCATAAAAATCTTAGCACAGTACTTTAAACGGAGTGGACATTCTGTAATTGGTAAACGAGAAAGAGAGCTTCCATTTGTCCATCTGTAAATGGAAAATAACAATTTCTACTGACTTGCCTCTCAGAGATAATGATGGCAGTGTTTCCTGGAAACAACTTTTTGTACCTGTAACAGAATGATATCTCTGAAAAACCCATTCCTACTGAGGCAATTCCTTGAGGGAGGAAAAAAAGAAACAAACCTACATTTGCTTTTAGTATGTTCTCCAATCCACGTGCAGATGAAACTGCTTGCAGATCACCCCACAAAGGAAAAGGCAGGAGATAATTAAGAAAATATAAGAATTGAGGACTGATACCTTCTTAGGAACTTTCGTTCATTCAATAAACATTCATCAAAGAACTACTATGTTAAAATATAGTCCATTGGCCGGGCGCAGTGGCTCACGCCTGTAATCCCAGCACTTTGAGAGGCCGAGGCAGACAGATCACTTGAGATCAGGAGTTTGAGACCAGCCTGGCCAACATGGTGAAATCCGGTCTCTACTAAAAATACAAAAATTAGCCCAGCGTGGTAGCGCATGCCTGTAATCCCAGCTTTTTGGGAGGCGGAGGCATGAGAATCACTTGAACCTGAGAGACGAAGGTTGCAGTGAGCCGAGATGGCGCCACTGCACTCCAGCCTGGGCAACAGAGTGAAAATGTGTCTCAAAAAATAAGTCCATAGATGCTGAGGAAACACACGCAGAGAATAAGGCATGATCCCAAGTCAGTAATTGTCACGCAATATGATGAATGGTTTTTATAAGAGCAAAATGCTATGGGGCCAGAAAAAAGGGAATGACTAACTATTGATGGGAGTTTCACCAAAAAAACCTCACATTCAAGCTGGTCTCTTAAGACTGCATCAGGCAGAGGTGAAGTCAAGGGTATTCCAGGACCAAGAGAAATAGCTTTGCCTGAGCTGTTGCCAAGCAAACCACACCCTCGGCTCAGCCCTATCGTATCTACAGAGGCCTATTTTTATTCATTATCTTCATCGCTACTTTTTAAGAGAAGAAAAGAATGCTGACTTCTTCCCTAATTTTGCATCCATGTATTTTATATGCCAAAGAAAGGTGATTGTCAGGAGGGAAAATAGAAGTTGACTTTTGGCAAGTCCAATTACGACAGGTCCTAACATCCATCCGATAATAAGTTAACACGGAAACGCTTACCTTTGCTGAGCTTCTACCTCATTTTGGAAAATTGGGTTAGGCTATCCTGTGAATGCGGTATCAGAGGGAAAGTGGACAAGGTATGAGTGCATCCCGTGTCTCATTGCCCCACACCAGGAGGTTCATCTTTGGCAAACACTCCTTGAATGGGAATTATGGCTGAGGCCCTTTTTCCTCCCCTAGGCTGACCTTCACATCACTCCTCTGGGAACAGCTCAGTCTAGGGCACCGCCTAGCTTCCCTCCCAGGCCAGCCCTGCTAGGCCTCTGAGACCAGAGCTGTGCTGCTTATGAGTGGAAGAAAGGAGAAAAAACTCTTAGGACAGCAGCCAGGAGAGAATGAAAGACTGGCCAAAGCCACCAAGGAGCAAACGGTTCCCCATCCTCACCCTGTAGCTTCCACTGGAAAAGTGGGGAGGCTGGGGAACCGGAATCTCAGCCTCAGAGTGTGCATCACTTGTCCTTGTTTTCTCAAGAAGCCTCTACCTTCCAGGCCCTGCCAGGAAGCTGGCAGCATTTTCCTGAAGCAGTAATAACAAGGACAGCGCGTTCTAGCCTGCTGGAGCCTGCTGGCTGGTCACTCTTTCCACTGCCTTTTGTTTTCATGCATCATTCCCCTCACTTGCTTCTCAGATTCCTCAGGGCTTTGAAAAAGCCACAAATGCTCCACACAGTAACACCACCCAGTGGGCTGGCAGACATCACTGACAGGCACCTTGCCCTAAGCGACCGCATGTATGCAAGCCCTGACAGCTGATACCCAGTCACACACCCGGTAAAAGGGAAGGCAGCATTCAAAAAGGGCCCACCCCTATTCACCTAGCTGGCAAAGGCAGGGCTTCAGATCAACTACAGCCCAGTGCACTGGTAAATCACAGACCACTTTTTAAATCAAAGTATATCTGCATGTTGGGCAGTGGTACTTCCCCACCCTTTCCTCAAACATCTAAATCCAGTCAACATAGATGCTACCAACAGAGCACCAGAGTGGCCTCAGGGTGACAATTCACATATCAATATATTAGATTATATACTCATGCATACTTGGAGCAGACTTAACTTTATTTGTGTTTTAGAACCACCTGTAGCCTATTTCAAACCACACTCCAGAGTAAACCTATCAGAGTCTATGAAAATAGGGCCCAGATATGTGTATTTTTAAAAAACTTGACAGAGTTGGTTAGAATGTGGGACAAGACAAATTCTCATATATCATTGATGAGATATATAACAATTGGTTCAGCTACTGTGGACAGTAGGCTGGAAGGCAATCTAGTCAAGTTGGAAGTGCGCATATCCTGTTCCCTAGCAATTTTTGTTCTAGCTATGTTCCCTAGAACTCTCACACACGTGTTCAAGGAGACGTACACCAGGGCATGATTTACATCATGATTTGGAATAGCAAAAAACTGGCCATAACAAATATCCACCCACAAGAGAATAGATTCTAGAACAGTTACACAGTGGAGACTACATTGCAGTACCATATAATATAATATTATTATGTTTTATAGAATGGATTCACTCTACAAGTACCACAGATAAATCTCAAAATCATAATGTTGAGAAAAAAAGCTACAGAAAAAAATATGTACACTATTTATATACAGGTTTAAACATGCAAAACTTGCCTATTGTGTAGTAAAACTATGAAAACATGTGGGAAGGATGCTCACCGTCTTCAACAGATTGGTTACCTCTGGAGAGAGTTGAAATGAAAAGGCCTTCTCAGCCGGGCACAATGGCTCATGCCTATTATCCCAGCATTTTTGGGAGGCCAAGGCGGGCAGACAGCTTGAGCCCAGGAGTTCCAGACCAGCCTGAGCAACATGATGAAACCCTGATATTAGCCAGCTGTGGTGGTGCATGCCTGTAGTCCCAGCTACTCGGGAGGCCGAGGTGGGAGGATCACCTGAGCCCAGGAGGTCAAGGCTGCAGTGAGCTGTGAGTGCACCAGTGTACTACAGCCTGTTCTGGGCAACAGAATGAGATGCTGTCTCAAAAAAAAAAAAAA
>NC_045441.1:120460839-120462315 GCF_002776525.5 Piliocolobus tephrosceles | reverse complement strand
GGAGGATCACCTGAGCCCAGGAGGTCAAGGCTGCAGTGAGCTGTGAGTGCACCAGTGTACTACAGCCTGTTCTGGGCAACAGAATGAGATGCTGTCTCAAAAAAAAAAAAAGAAAAGAAAGAAAGCAGGAAAGAGGAAGGAAGGAAGGAAGGAAGGAAGGAAGGAAGGAAGGAAGGAAGGAAGGAAGGAAGGAAGGAAAGAAGGAAGGAAGGAAGGAAAGAAGGGTGAGAAGGGCCTTCTCTTGTAACTAGAAGGTTTTACCATGGCAAGCTGTTATTATTTATTAAATCTGGATAGTGATTTAATAAATAGATAGTGCCATTGCACTCCAGCCTGGGCAACAAGAGTGACCCACAGGTAACTCTGAGGGTCATGGCCATCCATAGCGGGAGGATCTTTTGAGATTCTTAGATTCTCAGTTACAGAAAATAAAAGTTTGATCCGTATAATGAGCTATCCCCATAAACATAAATGATACTGAAGAGCCCTCTCAGTAATGTATGCAGATTGACACGCTGTTCACGAATGGAGGAGCTGTTGCACAGGCCCACTCCCCCTCCCTTACCAGGTGCCTATGTGACCTGCTGGCCTTGTGAGCATCCTAAACAGTCAGTGGTGCAGTGGAATGAAGATGGGGATTGGTCCACATGTGGAAATCATGACTATAGTCATACCCAGAGATTTCCAAACATGGCTGAAAATCAGATAAAACTAGTAATGCAATTGTCCATGCCCCACCATCTGAGAATATGATACAATAGGTCTGACATGAGACTCTGGAATCTGTATATTTAAAAGGCTTGCCAAGAGATTCTGATGATCCACCAGATTTGAGAAATGATAGCCAACCATGGTTATATTCTATTAATGTTTTCAAAGAAGATGGGTAGGAAGAGAAATGGGAGAAAAGGAAGTAAAAAAATTAAAGAAGGAAGGGGAGAAAGAAGGAAGGGAAGGAGGGCCAGGTTGAGCCTTCAAGCCCGGCTCAGATCCCTCCTCCTCTATTTCTCCTAGGCCCCTATAGCCTCCACGTCCCTCCTCATCCCCTGACCTTTGCTAGATCTCTAATCATCTGTAACATTCATTTGGCAATTATGTTCTTCCCTGTATGTTGCTGTCATGGGCTACTGTTTAATCAATAAGTTTATGTCTTATTTTTTGAATTAGGCTATAAGCTTCTTCAGGACAAAGACCATATTTTCTTCATCTTTCTATTTCTTTTTTTTTTTTTTTTTTTTTTTTTTGAGACAGAGTCTCACTCTGTCACCCAGGCTGAAGTGCAGTGGCCGGATCTCAGCTCACTGCAAGCTCCGCCTCCCGGGTCTAGGCCATTCTCCTGCCTCAGCCTCCCGAGTAGCTGGGACTACAGGCACCCGCCACCTCGCCCAGCTAGTTTTTTGTATTTTTTAGTAGAGACGGGGTTTCACCATGTTAGCCAGGATGGTCTCGATTTCCTGACCTCGTGATCTGCCCGTC
>NC_045441.1:120449434-120460739 GCF_002776525.5 Piliocolobus tephrosceles | reverse complement strand
GCCTTTTTTTTTTTTTTTTTTTTTTTTTGAGATGGAGTTTCACTCTTGTTGCCCAGGCTGGAGTGCAATGGCACTATCTCGGCTCATCACAACCTCTGTCTTCCGGTTCAAGCGATTCTCCTTCCTCAGCCTCCCAAGTAGCTGGGATTACAGGCATGTGCCACCATGCCTGGCTAATTGTATATTTTTAGCAGAGATGAGGTTTCTCCATGTTGGTCAGGCTGGTCTCAAACTCCCAACCTCAGGTGATTCACCTGCCTTGGCCTCCCAAAGTGCTGAGATTACAGGCATGAGCCACCGTGCCCGGCCCATCTTTGTATTTCTAGTGTCTAACATGATACCTCCCACAGAGTAAACAGTAAAGCACCATGATAAGAATATAAGATAAAACAGGTTCAGAAAGGTGGCAGTGGCTGGGCATGGTGGCTGTAATCCTAGCACTTTGGGAGGATAAGGTGGGAGGATGCTTGAGGCCAGGAGTTCAAGGCCAGCCTGGGCAACATAGTGAGACCCCATCTTTGCAAAACATTTAGAAATTAGCTGAGTGTGCATGTGTAGTCCTAGCTACTCAGAAGACTGAGATGGGACGATTGCTGAGCTCACGAGTTGGAGGCTGCAGTGAGCTATGATTATGCCACTGCCCTCCACCTGGGTGACAGAGCAAGACTGTCTCTAGAACAAAAAAAGAAAAGACATATGACAGCATACAAGATCAATAAACAAAAATCAATTGTACTTCTATACACTAGCAATGAGTAATCCTGAAAAATAAAATCCAATGCAATCTCTATCAAAATCCCAACTTTTTTTTTATTTTACAGAAATTGGCAAGCTGATCATACTATTCACATGGAAATACAACCCAAAATAGCCAAAACAATCTTGAAGAGGAAGAACAAAGTTGGAAGAGGCATAGTTCCTGATTTCAAAACCTACCAGAAAACTATAGTAATCACGACATAAGGCATAAGGATACACATATAGATGAATGGAATAGACTTGAGAGACTAAAAATAAACCCTCACATTGATATTGAATTGAATTTCTTTTTTCTTTTTTTTTTTTTTTTTGAGGCGGAGTCTTGCTCTATCACCTGGACTGGAGTGCAGTGGCCGGATCTCAGCTCACTGCAAGCTCCGCCTCCCGGGTTTACGCCATTCTCCTGCCTCAGCCTCCCGAGTAGCTGAGACTACAGGTGCCCGCCACCTCGCCCAGCTAGTTTTTGTATTTTTAGTAGAGACGGGGTTTCACCGTGTTAGCCAGGATGGTCTCGATCTCCTGACCTCGTGATCCGCCCGTCTCGGCCTCCCAAAGTGCTGGGATTACAGGCTTGAGCCACCGCGCCCGGCCTGAATTGAATTTCTGAAGAGTACCGAGACAACTCAATAGGGAAAGAACTGTTTTTTCAACAAATGTTGCTGGGACAACTGGATACCTGTAAAAAAAAAAAATGAAGTTGGACTCTCAACACTATACAAAAAAAAAGATTTACTCAAAATGGATCATAGTCCTAAATGTATGAATTAAAACTATAAAACTCCTAGCAGAAGACAAGAGTAAATGTTCATGACCTTGGATTTGACAATAGTTTCTTAGATATGTCGCCAAAAGCAGAAGTAACAAAAGAAAAAAACAGATAAATTGAACTTCAAAAGTAAAAACTTTTGTTCTTCAAGTAACACCATCAAGAAAGTGAAAAGACAATCCACAAGAAAGGAGAAAAATCTGTGCAAATCATGTATCTGACAAGGGACTCATATCCAGAATATTTTTAAAACCCTACTACTACTCAAGAATAAAAAGACAAATAACTCAATTAAAACATGGACAAAGACAACCTGGCCAACATAGTGAAACCCCGTCTCTACTAAAAATACAAAAAAAATTAGCTGTGTGTAGTGGTGTTTGCCCATAATCCCAGCTACTCCAGAGGCTGAGGCACAATAATTGCTTGAACCCGGGAGGTAGAGGTTGCAGTGAGCCGAGATTGCGCCACTGCACTCCAGCCTGGGTGACAGGATGAGACTTTTTCTCATAAAAGAAAAAAAAGTTAAAAAAAATGGATGAATAATTTAAATAAACATTCTGCCACAAAATATATACCAATGGCCATTATGCACATGAGAAGATACTTAACATTATGTGTCTTTCAGGAAATGCAAGTCAAAACCACAGTGAGATATCGCTTCACACCACAAGAATGTCTATAATAACAAGAACAAGTGTTGGTAAGGATCTGGAGAAACTGGAACCCTCATCTATTGCTTATGAGCATGTGAAATGGTGGCACCACTTTGGAAAACAGTTTGGCAGTTCCTCAAAGTGCTGAACATACAGTTACCAAATTACTCAGGAATTCTACTCCTAGCCATATGTATGCCAAGAGAAATGAAAATGTATGTCCACACGGAAACCTGTACATGAATGTTCATGGCAGCATTATTTATAATGGCCTAAAGTGAAAACAATCCACATCCATGGACTGATGAATGGGTAAACAAAATGTGGTACAGCCATATAATGGAATCTTTTTAGCCCCAGAAAAAAGTCATAACTACTGATGATAGATGCTACAACATGGATGAACCTGGAAAACATGTTAAGTGAAGGAACCCTGTCTCAAAAGACTATATATTATATGATTCCATTTATACCGAATGTCCAGAATAGGCAAACCCATAGAGACACGGACTAGATTAGTGGTTGCCTGGGGCTGGAGTGGGCTTGAGGGTGGGGAATGGGAACAGGGAACGGCTGCTGGTGGGTACAGGGGTTTTTTGGGGGATGTTGAAAATGCTGTAAAATTAGATAATTGTGATGGTTGCACAATGGTATTAATACAGTAAAAAGCCATTGGACTATACACTTTATTTTTATTATTATTATTTTTGAGACAGGGTCTTGCTCTGTCACCTAGGCTGGAGTGCAGAGGTGTAATCATGGTTCACTGCAGTCTCCACCTTCCCAGACTCAGGTGATCTCCCCACCTCCACCTCCCGAGCAGCTGGGACAACAGGTGTGCACCACCACACAGCTAACTTATTTATTTTTTGTAAAGATTGGGTTTCTCTTTGTTGCCCAGGCTGCTCTTGAAGTCCTGGCCTCAAGTTATCCTCCTGACTCAGTCTCCCAAAGTGTTGAGATTACCAGTGTACACCTGGACCAAACTTTACACTTTAAATGGGCATTTTTTTTAATGGTATGTGAACTATATCTCAATAAAGCTGTAAAAGAAATAAAAAGATGACCCAGTTTTGAATTCTAGTTCAATTACTGTTGCTGATCATACCAAGCTCACTCTCCCTCAGGATCTTTGTATTTGCAAAGATCCATGTCGTCAGATCATTATCCCAAAATGTTGCACTGCTGGCTTCACATAATTTCGGTCTTCTGAATCTCTTATCCAGTGTTGCACAATCTCCCCCTACTCCTGTCAGTCATGTCAGTTACCCTATTTTAATTTTCTCATAGCTTTAATCACTATTGAAATCCTCTTGTTTCTTAATTTACCAGTTTCCTATCTGCCTCTCCCACTAGTATAAAAGCTCCATGAGAATAGTCTTAGTCACAGCTCTATCCCCGTGTCTGAAACAGTGTCTGGCACACAGTAAACATTCAGTAATAGATGTTGGATGTTGGATGAATGAAAGGTGGCCAACCTCCAAGTTTCACTTAATCTCTGTCAATCTTCATTTCCTAGCTACAAAGTGGCATTATAATAAAAATTACATTTAGTCCATAGGATTGGATTAAGAATTGAATAACAGTGCATGCAAAAACATACCTCATAGGCCAGGCACAATGGCTCAGGCCTGTAATCCAGCACTTTGGGAGGCTGGGGTGGGAGGATCTCTTGAGTCCAGGAGTTCAAGACCAGCCTGGGTAATGAAGTGAGACCCTGTCTCTACAAAAAAATAAAATTTTAAAAATTAGCTGGGCATGGTTGGTGCATGCCTGTAGTCCTAGCTACTGGGGAGGCTGAGGTGGGAGTTCTGCTTGAGGCCAGGAGTTCGAGACTGCAGTGAGTTATGATCTCAACAGAATGACACCTGTCTCTAAAAAAAAAAAAAAAGTTCATAGTAGACATTCAATAAATGTTAATAATAATTATTTTTACTATTAATATCACCACTACTACTCTCTAGTTAAAATGGTCCAGATGAGGATAATGAACAACTAAACTAAGTATTATCAATGGAAAAAGAATGCCTGGGTCCCATCTTCAAAGCTGGACAAGATTTGCATTCAAGGGCCTTAGAATTTGGCCCCTCCTTAACCTAAATAATAATAGGTATAGTTATTATAGGGTCACCTGGATTATAAAGAAGAGAAAACAATAAAAAATAAAGAAGGTGGCCAGGCACAGTGGCTCATGCCTGTAATCTCAGCATTTTGGAAGGCTGAGGTGGGCGGATCACTTGAGCTCATGAGTTCCAGACCAGCCTGGGCAACATGGAAAAACCCTGTCTCTACAAAAAACACAAAAATTAGCCAGGCGTGGTGTGCCTGTAGTCCCAGCTACTCAGGGAGCAGAGGTGGGAGAATGGCTTGAGTCTAGGAGGCAGAGGTTGCAGTGAGCTGAGATCACACCACTGTATTCCAGCTTACGCAATAAAGCCAGACCTTGTCTCAAAAATAAAACAAATAAAATAAAATAAAGGAGGAAAAGGAGGAGAAAAGAGAGAAAGAGTAAAGAAAATTGCCCCAAAAAGAAGAGAAAAGGAGAGAATGGGCAGATCTTATATCTATTGATCATAATCCATTAACTTTTTCCTTTATTTTTGTTGATATATAAAAGGTATACATATTTGGAGGTTACATGTGATAATACATTCATATAATTTGTAAACATCAAATCAGTGTAATTGGGATATCCATCACCTTAAATATTTGTCTTTTTTTAAAAAGACAAATATTTAAATGCTAGAGACATTTAAATTACCCTCTTCTAGCTGTTTTGAAATGCACAATTGGCCAGGTGCAGTGGCTCACGCCTGTAGTCCCAATACTTTGGGAGGCTGAGGCAGGTGGATCGCTTGAGGTCAAGAGTTCGAGACCAGTCTGGCCAACATGGTGAAACCTGTCTCTACTAAAAATACAAAAAGGCTGGGTGTGGTGGCTCACACCTGTAATCCCAGTACTTTGGGAGGCCGAGGCGGTTGGATCACCTGAGGTCAGGAGTTTGAGACCAGCTTGGCCAACATGGTGAAACCCCGTCTCTACTAAAAATACAAAATTTAGCAGCGCGTGGTGGTGGGCGCTGGTAATCCCAGCTACTCAGGAGGCTTAGGCACGAGAATCGCTTGAACCCGGGAGGCGGAGGTTGCAGTGAGCCGAGATTGCACCACTGCACTTCAGCCTGGGTGACAGAATGAGACTTTGTCTCAAAAAACAAAACAAAACAAAACAAAAAATAGCTGAGTGTGGTAGTGGGTCCCTGTAATCCCAGCTACTTGGGAGGCTGAGGCAGGAGAATCACTTGAACCCAGGAGGCAGAGGTGGCAGTGAGCCAAGATTGTGCCACTGCACTCCAGCCTGGGCAACAAGAGTGAAACTCCTGCTTAAAAAAAAAAAAAGCACAATTGATTGTTGTAAACTATAGTTTACAATATAGATCACCCTCCTGATCTATCAAACACTAGGTTTTCTTTCTTCTTACTGTATATTTGTACATTAATCAACCTCTGTTCACCCTTCCCTTCCCCTTCCATTAACTTCTTATCCACTTATTAAAGATTACACAAGAATTTAGTGAGCTTTCATTGAGTACAAATACTTGTACAAGAATTTAGTGAGCTTTCATTGAGTACAAATATATCAAGCCATATATTTGGCTCTTCCTTGGTGACTTAAAAGATCTATGTCATGAAGTCATCAAAGCATAAATCTGAACCACGTGGAGAGTGAGGCTGCTGTGTGGAAGCAGGTCATGCAGCCAGGGACTGACGTGTACCTACTGAGCAGCATCCACATCTAGGCTTGTCACATTTGTAATACTCCTCCCCAAAAGTCAGACAGAGTCACTGAAAGTTCTCCTTCACTGTCTTTTATGAAGAAAATGATATGTTATAGTGGCATATCCTCAGGAAAGTTATGATTATGCTACAAGAACAAATGACCCCCAAACCTCAGTGGCTTACAACAACAGCAGTTTTGATCCCATTCATGCTGCTTGTCCATGTTAAGTCAGCTGTGACTCTGCTAGTTTATCTTCACTCAGAGACCCAGACTGAGTGAAGCAGCCACTATTATCTGAAACATCACTGGTTGTCATGAAGAGGGAAAAGAAAAATGGTGAACCACACTCTGCCCCAAATCAACACACACATCACTTTCACCCACCTTTCATGTGCCATTGGAACATTGCTGCCCCCATCTTCTTGGGATTTGGCCCTAAGATGTTCTCCCATGCCTGGAAATTCTGATTATGCACTTGCTGCGCTTTCCTGTCTAGAACAGATCTCTGAACTTTGACCTCCCTTCAGACCTCTAACCCCTGACTCTGAGCTTGACTTTTCTTTCCGGATTCAAGTACACATCACTCTTCCTCTATGGATGACTCAACCCTAGGTCTCCCTCTCTCCCCAACATTTTTCTCCCAACCTTTTGTGCTCAGAAGCTGCCCTTACCTCCCCACCAGCACCTGAATCTTCTCAAGCAACAGACCCAGAATAAAGGAGAGGGGGACACTGGAGGAAATGCTTCTGCAGTTTCCTTCCCTGTGGAGTTTGACACTCCTAGCTCCCTGTCCTGCCTGTCTCGTTCTTCCTCCTTAGAAGAGTGACTTAATCCACTTGATGAATGGGTGAAGATGACACAGTCTAGCACCTCCCTTCTTCCTCTTATGTATCTGCCTGCCCAGAATGAGGATATCATTGTGCCCTGCTTCTCTGGTGGGGCCGGGTCTTCTTTCTGACTCAACCCCGCTATCCCAGCATGGGAAGGCCTATCCTGGTCAAACGTTGTTGCTTGTGACAGGGTGAATAAGTCTACATAAGTATGTCTAGCTTCAGCTGTACCATTAGCTTTCACAATAAACAGCCTTTATCAGTAATCAAGGTGGTTATGGACTGAATAACAACCTCTCCAATTTATATGTTGATATCCTAACCAATACAAGGTGATGGGCCGGGCACAGTGGCTCATGCCTATAATCCCAGCACCTTGAGAGACCAAGGCAGGTGGATCACTTGAGACCAGGAGTTTGAGATCAGCCTGGCCAATATGGTGAAAGCCATCTCTACTAAAAATACAAAAAAACACCCTCCCCTCCCCCCAAAAATATATATATATACTAGCTGGGTGTCGTGGTGCATGCCTGTAGTCTCAGCTATTCGGGAGGCTAAGGCAGGAGAATCACCTGAACCTGGAAGGTGGAGGCTGCACTGCACTCCAGCCTGGGAGACAGAGTAAGACTCTGTCTCAAACAAAACAAAACAAAACAAAACAAAAAAAACTAGGTGATGGTATTAGGAGGTGGTGCCTTTGGGAGGTCATCAGGTCATGAGGGTGGAGTCCTCATGAATGGGACTAGTGACTTCAGAGAGCTCTCTTGCTGTCTTTCTGCAATGCAGGGATATAGCAAGAAGTTGACTGTCTGCAACCTGGAAGATGCCCTTACCAGAACTTGACCATGCTGGCACCCTGATCTTGGATTTCCAGTCTCCAGAACTGTGAGAAATAAATTTTTGTTGTTTATAAGCCAACCAGCCAATGGTACTTTATTATAGCAGTCTGAATTGACTAAGACAAAGGTGATATTTTGGTCTCCATCTGCTCACTCTTTGGTCTAACTTCTCATCTTGACCAGAGATGGAAAGTGGGTAACAAAATGTTACTAATGGGATCTTCTCAGAAGCCAAGAAGGGAAATAATTTAAAAGACAACTGTGTGTCTCAGCACTAAGAAAGGAGCTTTACAAATGTTAGTTTATTTAATCCCTACAACCACCCCCGAGCAGTGTTCCTTATTGTCCCATATCACATAGAAGGAAACTGAGGCTCAAAGAAGTTAAGAGACTTGCCCAAGTTCTCATAGTGAGTGGCAGATGTCTCTCTAATTTCAAAGCCCAAGCACTGCTTATGAGCTTGTCTTTGAGTGACACCAAGACACTCCTCAGGGACTAAGGCAGCAATTTCATCTCTCATCTTTTTTTTTTTTTTTTTTTTTTTTTTTGAGACAGGGTCTTGCTCTGTTGCCCAGGCTGGAGTGCAGTGATGCAATCACAGTTCACTACAGCCTTGACTTTCCTGGGCTCAGGTGATCCTCCCACCTCAGGCTCCCCAGTAGCTGGGACCTCAGTTATATGCCACCACACTGTTTATTTTTGTATTTTTTGTAGCGTTAGGGTTTCACCATGTTGCCCAAGCTGGTCTCAAACTCCTGGGCTCAGATCATCTGCCCGCCTCACCCTCCCCAACTGCTGGGATTATAGGTGTGAGCCACCACATCCAGCAGCAATCTTATCTGAATACCTTATAATAACCAACTGAGCTGGCAGTTGGGCAACACGCAGGGAAGGCAAAGATGATACAGTCAAAGGACGAGAAGTAAGATGATTATAAAATTCTTGGCCGAAAAACATCAAGGAATCTATTTTTGCCAGTTTTCTTGAAGACTTTGAACAAATGACCTCCCCTGTCCCCAACTTATGTTTTGGCACCCCTAGTTGTAAAATAACTTAATATTACCCATTCCTACTTAAGTCAGAGAACACGTCATATTTCTCTGAGCCTGACCCCAGCACAGTTGTCCCTGTACTCCTACTTGCTATTGAAAAACAAATGTATGATCTATTGCCTCGGGTGGCACATAAAGTGAAAACAATTATAATGAATACTGAATGAACTTAAAAACATATGAAAACCAGAAGTAGTGAATTGATGAACAGAAAGTGATATTAAAATGTCAGGCTGGGCACGGTGGCTCACACCTATAATCCTAGCACTTTGAGAGGCCAAGGCAGGATCGCTTGAAGCCAGGGTTTTTTAAGAGATGGGATCTCACTACCTTGCCCATAAAAATTAGCCAGCCATGGTGGTACAAATCTGTAGTTCCAGCTACTTGGGACCTGAGGTGGTGGGAATCACTTGAGCCTAGGAAGTCAAGGCTGCAATGAGCTATGACTGTGCCAGTGCACTCCAGCCTGGGTGACAGAGCGAGACCCTGTGGCAAAAAAAAAAAACAAAATGTCAGCCATAGGTATCTGATCCTTTAGACAGACAAAGCTTTGATCTGACCCCTGAAGGACAGTCAACTGGCTGGCTGAACCACAGTCCTTCTTTGTGAGCCAACAAACTCCCCAGATGCCAAGGGACCTGGCAGGGTTTCCAGGAGCTCAAACCACTGCTTTCTTCTCATCTTGTCCACAAAAACTCAGAAAGTGCAAGGGCACACCACAGGCCACTAACCACATTCCCAGTGGTCCTCCAGGGAAATCTGATGCTAAAAAATGGACCTTTTCCAAAATAGGCTCAAGCCAGATGAGGAATTACAGAAAGGACAGCCCTCCATGGAAAATACCCTGCCTCTGAATCCCCAATGTCTTCATTAGGGAACTGAAAACACAGCCACACCAGCTGGTCTCAGCTGCTTTGAAGCACCGTGGCACAGTGGAAAGAGCAAGGCTGAGGACTGGCACCAGGGATGAGGTTTCTAGTCCCCAGCCCTGCCAAGTTCTAGCTGGGTTATCTTGGCAAAGGTACTTAACTTCTCTGGGCCTCACTCTCCTCATTT
The DNA here is from genome assembly GCF_002776525.5 of Piliocolobus tephrosceles. Lineage (NCBI taxonomy): Eukaryota > Metazoa > Chordata > Mammalia > Primates > Cercopithecidae > Piliocolobus > Piliocolobus tephrosceles. The sequence continues at coordinate 120,451,004 of NC_045441.1, read as the reverse complement.
GTAGAACAAAGTTTGACCAGACTGTGATATCTTCTCATTCTAACATCCTTTCTCTCTCCTCTTTGGATTAGCATTTTACATGTGAAGACAATTAAGAGAAATTCTTGGCTGCTACGTTTTGCAGAGACCCTGCTTAATATGATTTGGCTGTGTCCTCACCAAATCTCAACTTGAATTGTATCTCCCAGAATTCCCACATGTTGTGGAAGGGACCCAGAGGGAGGTAATTGAATGATAGGGGCCGGTCTTTCCCATACTATTCTTGTGACAATGAATAAGTCTCAAAAGACCTGGTGGGTTTATCAGGGGTTTCTGCTTTTGCTTCTTCCTCATTCTTCTCTTGCTGCCACCATGTAAGAAGTGCCTTTTACTTCCCGCCATGATTCTGAGGCCTCTCCAGCCATGTGGAACTGTAAGTCCAATTAAACTTCTTTTTCTTCCCAGTCTCTAGTGTGTCTTTCTTGGCAGCATGAAAACTGACTAATACACTGCTCCTCCAGTGATCATGCCTATCTCTTCTTCATATTCTTCATTGGCTTCCCTTTTCTCATGAGGGTAAGCCAAAATTCTCTTGATTGGCCCATGCCTCTCTATACAGCCACTCTCCTCTCACCCCTACCAATCACATATTTTATTCTCTGGCAATATTGAACGACTTGTACTTTCTCATAATACCCTGACTGCAATATTAAATATTTATTGAGCATGGACTGTATGTTAGACACATTTAGAAACCTTTGCACATACTGTTTGCTTTGCCTGGTATGCCTTGGGTTAATTAGGGTAGAGCTTGCTGCTGTAACAAGCAAGCTATGAAATGTCAGTAGATTAACACAACATAAGGTTATTTCTTATCCATGTAGCAGCTCCATAAAGTCTTCCACCCAAGGTCCTTCTGTTTTGAAGCTCTGCCAGCCTCTCAGCTTCAGAGGCCTTTGCTTCCAGAGCTGGTAGCCAGGAAGGAGAAGGAAGCAAAGGCAAACCCACATCTTCATCTGTCCCAGCAATGACCCACATCACCTCTGCTCACGTTCCACTAATACGAACTGGTCACCTGCCCTCACAGAGATGTACAGGGAATTGGAAGTTGTTTGGGCCACTTCCCATAAAAACATAATACTCTGCAAGGACAGCACAAATCTTTAATTATTTTTTCTTTTTTTGAGATGGTGTTTCGCTTTTGTTGCCTAGGCCAGAGTGCAGTGGCACAGTCTCAGCTCACTGCAACCTCTGCCTCCTGGGTTCAAGTGATTTTCCTGCCTCAGCCTCCTGAGAGCTGGGACCACAGGTGTGTGCCACCACACCTGGCTAATTTTTGTATTTTTAGTAGAGATGGGGTTTCATCATGTTGACCAAGCTGGTCTCAAACTCCTGACCTCAAGTGATCTGCCTACATTGGCCTCCCAAAGTGTTGGGATTACAGGCGTGAGCCACAATGCCTGGCCAAATATTTTTTTTTTTTTTTTTTTTTTTTTTTTTTTTTTTTTTTTTTTTTTTTTTTTTTTTTTTTTTTTTTTTTTTTTTTTTTTTTTTTTTTTTTTTTTTTTTTTTTTTTTTTTTTTTTTTTTTT
>NC_045441.1:120411485-120449334 GCF_002776525.5 Piliocolobus tephrosceles | reverse complement strand
CCACCGCGCCTAGCCTAAAATCTTTGATTGTTAAATAGCCATCTCATTCCTTTCCTCAACGTGGCAAAAGTTTATTCACCCTTCAGACCTCAGTGCTACCTCCTTTGTGAAGCTTTCCCTGACCTATGTAGGCAGATCTAGGCCCTCTCCTTTTCCTTGTCCCACTGCACTTTGTACTTTTCTCCTTGACATTCATCACATGCCAGTCTCCTCAGCTGGACTGTGATCCTTGAGACCAAGAATCTTGTATTTTTATTTCTGTGTTCTGACAGTTTAGCATAGTGAATAGTAAGGAGTAGTTTTATAATGATATTGAACAAATAAATATATATAAATAAATAAATAATTGAATTAAATAGCGAGTAAATGAAAGAATCAATAAATGATTACCCTAAAAAAGAAGCTGGTCTTTACAGAGGAAGAAAGACCTCAGTTAAAAGAAAAAAAAATGGTGATTCAAGGTTATCCAAGATATTTTTGAAAATAAGCTATTCATATAAATATTACTATTATAATTAACATTTTGCCTTAATATTTATTTAGAACCTTTCTCTCCCATAAGCTTCATGAAGGTAGGGACCTCATATCTATTATTCTTTGTTCTGACTCCAGCATTTAGCACACTGTCTCACATATAGTAGGCACTCAACAATTATTTTGGAATGAACAAATGGAAAAGAAATGAATAAATACATGAATGAAGATTGCACCCTTAACCCAATAATTCACATCCTAAGTGCATAACTTGGATTATAATAGGAAAGCACAGATGGACCAGTGAAAAGTTACCACCATAGGCTGGGCACGGTGGCTCATGCTTGTAATCCCAGCATTTTGGGAGGCCAAGGCGGGTGGATAACCTGAGGTCAGGAGTTTGAGACCAGCCTGGCCAACATGGTGAAACCCTGTCTCTACTAAAAACACAAAACTTAGCTGGGCATGGTGGCACACCTGTAATCCCAGCTACTTGGGAGGCAGAGGCAGGAGAACTGCTTGAACCTGGGAGGCTGAGGTTACAGTGAGCCGAGATTGTGCCACTGCATTCCAGCCTGGGCAACAAAGCAAGATCTTGTCTCAAAAAATAAAAATAGGCTGAGCATGGTGGCTCATGCCTGTAAAATCCCAACACTTTGAGAGGCTTAGGCGGGTGGATCACGAGGTCAGGAGATTGAAACCATCCTGGCTAACATGGTGATAACCCATCTCTACCACAAATACAAAAAATTAGCTGGGCGTGGTGGCACACGCCTGTAGTCCCAGCTACTCGGGAGGCTGAGACAGGAGAATTGCTTGAACCTGGCAGGCGGAGGTTGCAGTGAGCTCAGATCTTGCCACTGCACTCTGGCCTGGATGACAGAGTGAGACTCCATCTCAAAAAATAAAATAAATAAAAATAAAAGGAAAAGTTACCTCCACAGCTAGAAAAAATGGCACAAAGTGCACGTCGGAACCTTACCACTGTTCCCTTGTACATCACCCTCTTTACATGAGATGATAACAAACATTATTTGAGGAAGCTAAAATCTCAATGGGAATGCTAGCCTGTGAGTAAATGAGGACAAATGGATGTCTCTAAAATAGCTGAACTATGAAATAGCCTTTGTAAATTAGTTAATGAGAGAAACAGGAAGAAAGAGTCCAAACAGTAACGGAGTCATGACAACCGTGAAAAATACATTGATCGAGAAAAGACAGAAACATTTAAAAATATTTTAAGAAGACATATTGCAATGAGCTAAATGTTTATGTCTCTTCCACATTTATATGTTGAAACTTAACCCCTAATGTGATGAAATTAGGCAGTGGAGCCTTTGAGAAGTGATTAGGTCATGAGGACAGAACCCCCAGGAATGGGATAAGTGCATGCCCTTATAAAAGAGACCCCAGAGAGCTAGCCTGCCCCTTCCACCATGTGAGGTCACAACAAGAAGACGCCCTCTATGAACTAGAAAGCAGGCCCTCACCAGACGTCAGATGTGCTGATGACCTGATCTTGGACTTTACAGCCTCCAGAACTGTGGGCAATAAATTTCTGTTGTTTACAAGTTACCCAGTTTATAGTATTTTGGGATAGCAACCCAAACAGACTAAAGCAGATATGAGGACAGTTTTTCAAATGTTTATAACACATTTATTCTCTTCATAGGTCCCATGTGACAAAGTTTGGTTTAGATATGCCACATGGCTTTGGGCAGATGACTTGCCAGATTTTGTAATGAGAACCATCTGATGAGAAGAGCAACGTGCAAGTGTGTTTGCAACTTACGATCAGCATGTCTGCATGGGCTTGGTCCAGGTATATTGGAACTCTGGAAAGTCCTATGTATGAACAAGTTAAGTTCCAGTTTGGACTGATTTGTGGTAATAATGAGCTTGATGGATAGACTTTTTTCCAGAAACTGACCGAGACATTAATGGTAGGTTTGATCATTAAATAAACTGAAAATAAGATAGCATATTTATTTTCCACATCTTTGACACATCTTTGACGATATGCAAGAACAGGACTGTCTGCCTGTTCTGAGGAGCTCTCTGTTTTTCTGTGTGGCAGAAACTGCTATGAACTGAGCATGGAGCTAGACTGTACTTCCTAGCCTCTCAACGTTGGGTAGGGCCATTGACTGAACTCAGTCAAAGGTATGCGAAAGTGATGGGTGCCAGTTCCAGGTCTGACCCATAACAATCCTCCTGTGCAGTTCTCTGCAGGCTCTCTTTTTCACCGGCTGGATGGAAAGGACTCTGGGGACCCCACGGAAGACAGAGCCCCAAATGGAAGGAGGTTATGTGCTTGAATTACTGCATAGAATCAAATCACCACATTCTACACACCTCCACCTCTACCAATCCGTATTGGACTGTGACAAGAACAGTATTTGCTTGGGGTCAAACCATTGAAATTTGGAGGTCATTTGTTATTACAATTAGCCTATCTGACCAATACAATCCCTTTGCCCAACTTTCCTGTTGGTCACAAGTAGAAAGAGAGACTAGGATAAATTTCTGGAGTCTCAGTGAATGGCTTCAGATGATCTAGACAAAAGAAGGCATCAGCAGCCAAGCTCAATATCAAGGAATTTTGCAGGATTCTGAAGTGAATTTTAAAGCCTTAGAAATTCCCACAAAGCTGAAACCATGCATCTCCTTATCTCACTGTCTCCTCTGGACATTTTTATATTCTTGGGAGAACAGTGAATAACCATCTCCAAACTAGTTCTCGTGTGAAACCCAACCCAGCCTATGTGATTTATTTAATATGTCTGGAGTCTAGTCAATACCACACTTAAACCTGTCTTGTGTTTGTCTTTTGTTAAACATGGTAATTAAAAAGAAGAAAAAAATAAACTGGTAAGAAACTTTGTGTTTAGAGGTACGTAATATTTTTAAAATTGTTATAAAATGTTGTGGTTGAGCACAATACTAATAGGCAATTATGGAGAACCCAAATGCTGTGGTGAAAATGAATTCTCTGGGTGTTTGCCTGAAGATGTTATTAGGAAACTATTGTTTACTTACCAGACTTTGAAAATTAAGTCCTTCTTCAAGTAGCCTCTGGGTATTAAGGACAATAAATAAAGATGTGCTGACTGAAAACATTTAAAAAACAACTTGTTACAGCCCTTACAATAATAAGGGATAAATTCAGTTTAAAACAGAATATTCCAAATTCATCTGGCCTGCCCAACAGAACACCAAGATTAAAAAGCTGGAATCTACTGGTCAACTCTCTAAAGATGTCACACCAAATAAAGTTTAGCAGGGACCTGGGATCGCAGTTCTAGTAAATGCTAGATAGCGTCTGGCTGTTCATTGTAAACCTGAGCCCATTTATGGAAAGGCAACAACCTTATCTTCCTATCCTGAAGGTGTCTACAGAGAGAGAAAAACTTGGAAATAGTCAGGACCCTGGTGGAGGGAAGAGGTAAGAGATGTAGAAGAAAGTCTTATTTATGTATTTATGTATGTATGTATGTATGTATTTATTTATTTATTTTTTGAGACAGAGTCTTGCTCTGTTGCCCAGGCTAGAGTGCAGCTGCGGGATCTTGGCTCACCGCAACCTCCGCCTTTGGGGTTCAAGCAATTCTGCTGTAGCCTCCCAAGTAACTGGGACTACAGGTATGCACCACCATGCCTGGCTAATTTTTGTAATTTTAGTAGAGATGGGGTTTCACTATGTTGGCCAATCTGGTCTCAAACTCTTGACCTCAAGTGATCTGCCTGCCTCAGCCTTCCAAAGTGCTAGGATTACAGGCATGAGCTACCACGCCCAGCCAGAAAGTCTCATTTCTTAGAAGAGTCCTTGTGAGGCTGAGATGAGAGAGGTTGACTTAGGATAGTACTTTTCTCTTTGGGAAAAAATATTCTATTGCCTTATTTTCAAGGGGCTTAAACTAAGCTCATGTGATCTTCCAACTTTCCACAAACTTTCCTTCTATCCTTTTTCCCCAAGACATTCTATTCCTTTTTCTTTCCACCTAAAGTGCTAAGTTTCCATTAACATGCAGACCTGGTACTTCTGAGACAATCACCTAGGAATCAAGCAGAGGAATAGGCAAGCTTAAGGAAATGGAGCTAAGGCATTAGTTCCCATGGGAAACGATGGAGCCAAGGAACTGAGTGTCTCCCTCAAGATAGGGTCTGTTCATCAACACAAAGGATGTGGGATTTCCTTGTACATTCCCTAATCAGAGCCCTTAGACTAGACAGTTCTTGAGGGAGACCTGTGTGGCCATGCAGAACTATGTTAACGTGAGTACTTCGCAACCTTTTCTGTCAATGATCAGATTCATTGTTCCCCCAAGAGCCGTACGCTTTGAAAAACTTTTATCTACCAAATAAATTACATTTACAAAGAAAACACATTAAGTATTTATTGTGTATGAGGTATTGTATGAATGAGTGGCTTACACAAATTGTCTAGAATTCTCACAGTAGGCTGCAAAATGGTAATTATTATCCCATTTTACAAATGAGTATATTGGTTGAGAGATGTTAAGTAAATTGCCCACGACGATTGCAAGAAACAAAATTCTGGTTCTGGTAGACAGCCTCACCTCTTACCATATTCTGTCCAGTGTACTCCCTTTATTCTACGGACAACACACACAATCTGATTTTTTTTTTTTTTTAAGATGCAGTCTTGCTCTGTTGCCCAGGCTGGAGTGCAGTGGCACGATCTCAGCTCACTGCAACCTCTGCCTCCCGTATTCAAGCAATTCTCGTGCCTCAGCCTCCCGAGCAGCTGGGACTACAGGTGTGCACCACCATGCCTGGCTAATTTTTGTATTTTTAGTAGAGATAGGGTTTCGCCATGTTGATCAGGCTGGTCTCAAACTCCTGGCCTCATGTGATTCACCAGCCTTGGCCTCCCAAAATGTTGGGATTACAGGTGTGAGCCACAGAACTTCTTAATATGAGATGTGGTTTTTACTATGAGTTGGTGCTGCATGACCTCCACTACCTCCCAGGCCCCCACTCTCCCCAAAAAGGAAAGAAACCTTCCATTATTTTAGTTAACTTGGTCAGGCTTTATCGAGGGTAAATATACAATATCTTCCAGGCTTTTTTTGAAGTACTAGACATAGTTGAAGCAATGCCATTACTATCCTATAGAACTAGGAGAGCCTGAAGAACCTGGAATGGAAGCTGGGTAGGAGGGAATTCACACAGACCCAGCCACAGCCCCTCCTCCGTTGGATTCTTCACTCCTTTGATTCTATGGAGTGTTCAGTAACAAACCCTGGGCTGATGTGAAGCAGGAGAATTTTTCTGGAACACAGCATTCGATAGGCATCAGGGAATCAGGGAAGCATGCCAGCCTAGGCTGTGGAGTGGCAAAAGGAGGAAATGAAAGAAGAGTGGGTGGGGAGAAAGAGGGAGAAGGAGCACGGCAGAAGAAGAAAGAAAAAAGGGAGAAGAAAGAAAGAAGGGGGCTGTGCGTAAAGAGGAAGAAAAGAGAACAGGATGGCTGACTATACTGTTTGGCCTTGCAAACTACCATGGGGTCTTTGTCACCAAACATAAAAAGTAAGTGCCAGTGGAGGTGAGAGACATGTGTGCCTAAGTCCCCTGGGATGGCTATTGTTGAAGCATTATTTCCTCAAAGGTACTTTTGCTCCCTCCTCACCCAAGTGAAGTCAGAATCTTTAAAAATTACAGAACAGGCCAGGTGCAGTGGCTCACACCTGTAATCCCAGCCCTTTGAGAGGCAAAGGCAGGTGGATCACCTGAGGTCAGTAGTTCAAGACCAGCCTGGACACGTGGTGAAACCCCGTCTCTACTAAAAATACAAAAAATTAGCTGGACATGGTGGTGGGCGCCTATAATCCCAGCTACTTGGGAGGTTGAGGCACGAGAATTGCTTGAACCCGAGAGATGGAGGTTGCGTGAGCGAGATCGCACCATTGCACTCCAGCCTGGGTGACAGAGTAAGATTCTATCTTAAAAAAAAAAAATTACAGAAGAAGTGGAGAAAATGTATTTTACCAATTCTAGTTGCAAAACAAAAAGTGTTAGTCCAGTATCCTAAGGTTAGATTCTGTCCTGCTAAGGCAGAAAATTCACAACTTCTCTAGCTGAAAAACAAAAGTGCAAAAACAAAAAACGAACACAAATAAGCAATAATAACTAAAAAAAAAAAAAAAAAACCCAAAACCCTCTGGGGATTCAGAAATATAGGGTAACCTTGGGCAGAGTTTACCCGATGTGAGTATTTAATTGCTATAAAACAAAAGTGTATATATGGATATTAAAAAATAACTCATTTTCCTTAGAAACCCAAATTCGTACTTTTGTAAATGAAACTATTCAAAATTAGTTCCTTATATTTCCCTGGGTCACTTATTCAGTGTATAGTAGCTAAAAGACAAGAGGTAAGCATCAAACAAAGAGGACAGATGCATACTTTTTCCTTACTCTAAATTTAAATGGTATTCAGGAAACATCTTAAGACTTGTTTGTTCGGCATCTGAAATAGATGCTCTTCCTTAATTTTTTATTCAGTAATCTGAAGTGATTTGTCAGAGTTAGGGGAGGAGTGGAGGGCAGGGCTATTTTAAAATGCCATAAAGGCTCTCTTGTATCTGAATTCCCAAAGTGTTCTGTTTTTTGTAAGTGTTAGCAAAAAGATCTATTTGTCTATGGTTAAATTCTGGCTCACTACCAATTTCAGAGTACCTTCTTACTGGGCCCAGAGAAAGAACGGTCTCTGCTAGACCTCATATTCCTGAAAGTTTTGCCCTGATGGAACACTCTGGGAGACAAACTTGAACTCCTGTGTCTACTCTATAGAGAAGGAAAAAGCCTCTGCCTTTATCTTCTCATCCTTTATACAGAATAAAGGCTATATCCTGGGTGCCAGGCAACTCCTCAGAGTCCCTTTATCTGAACAGGTAAAGTGGGGACAATCATTTCTTGAAAGTGCAATCAGGCCGGGCGCAGTGGCTCACACCTGTAATCCCGGCACTTTGAGAGGCCAAGGCAGGTGGATCAGCTGAGGTCAGGAGTTTGAGACCAGCCTGGCCAACATGGTGAAACCCCATCTCTACTAAAAATACGAAAATTAGCTGGGCATGGTGGCACACACCTGTAGTCTTCAGTACTTGGGAGGCTGAGGTGGGAGAATTGCTTGAATCCAGGAGGCAGAGGTTGCAGTGAGCCGAGATCGTGCCACTGCACTCTAGTCTGGGCTACGAAGTGAGACTCTGCCTCAAAAAAATAAAAAAATAAATAAAAATAGGTGCAATAATCAGTTCTTCATTTTAAGAAACTTATATATGTATATTTTGAGACAGGATCTAGCTCTGTTGCCCAGGCTGGAGTGCACTGGTATAATCATGGCTTACTGCAGCCTCAACCTCTCAAGCTCAAGCAATCTTCCCACCTCAGCCTCCCAAGTAGCTGAGACTACAGGCACATGCCACCACACCCAGCTAATTTATTATTATTATTATTAATTGTAGAGATGAGGTCTCACTATATTGCCCAGGCTGGTCTTGAACTTCTGGGCTAAAGTAATCCTGCCTTGGCCTCCCAAAGGGCTGGGAGTACAGGCAGGAGCTACCACATCCGGTCTTAAAAACTTACTTTTAACAGGCTGTTGTCACCTTAACCCAGTGAACAGCATTGGCCTCATCAACAGTGGGACAACCAGACATTATGTACAACCTAATATGAGGCACTAGGAAGTACACAGCATTACCTGTGAAGAATTCTTTTTTTTTTTTTTTTGAGACGGAGTCTCGCTCTGTCGCCCAGGCTGGAGTGCAGTGGCGTGATCTCGGCTCACTGCAAGCTCCGCCTCCCAGGTTCCTGCCATTCTCCTGCCTCAGCCTCCCCAGTAGCTGGGACTACAGGCGCCCGCCACCTCGCCTGGCTAGCTTTTTGTATTTTTTAGTGGAGACGGGTTTCCCCGTGTTAGCCAGGATGGTCTCGATCTCCTGACCTCGTGATCCGCCCGTCTGGGCCTCCCAAAGTGCTGGGATTACAGGCTTGAGCCACCGCACCCGGCCGGCACTGTGCCCAGCTGAGTTATTCTTTAAAAAATTTTTTTAAATTTTAGATTCAATGATTTGTTATATAGGTAAATTGCATTTTGTAGGGGTTTATTGTACAGATCATATCATCACCCAGATAATACACATAGTACTTATATACACATAATACACATCACCCAGATAATACACATAGGTAGTTCTTCTGTTATCTCCCTTCTCCTACCCTCCACACTCCAGTAGGTCGTCCTGTCTGCCGTTCTCTTTTTTGTGTCTATGTGTACTCACACTTATAAGTGAGAACATAAGGTATTTAGTTTTCTGTTCCTGTTATTAATAGTTCGCTTAGTACTATGGCCTCTAGCTCCATCCAGATTGCTGCAAAGGACATGATCTTATTTTTGTTTTATGGCTGCATAGTATTCCATAGTGTAGATGTACCACATTTTCTTTATTCAGTCTACCATTGATGGGCATTTAGCTTGATTCCATGACTTTGCTATTGTGAACAGTGCTTCAGTGAACATATGCGTGCATGTGTCTTTATGACAGAATGATTTATATTCCTTTGAGTATACACCCAATAATGGAATTGCTGGGTGGAATGGTACTTCTGTTCTCAGTTCTTTGAGAAATCACCACACTGCTTTCCACCATGGGTGAACTAATTTACATTCCCACCAGCAATGTATAAGTGTTCCCTTTTCTCTACAACCTCACCAGCATGTTATTTTTTGACTTTTTAATAGTAGCCATTCTGACTGCTGTGAGATGGGGTCTCATTGTGGTTTTGATTTGCATTTCTCTAATCATTAGTGAGGCTGAGCATTTTTTCATATGCTTATTGGCTACATGTGGGTCTTCTTTTAAAAAGTGTCTGTTCATTTCCTTTGCCCACTTTTTTATGGGGCTGGCTGTTTTTTGCTTGTTAATTTGTTTAAATTTCTTACAGATTCTTGATATTAGACCTTTGTTGGATGCATAGTTGGCAAACACTTTCTCTCATTCTATAGGTTGTCTACTCGGTTGATAGTTTCTTTTGCTGTGCAGAAGCTATTTAGTTTAATTAGATCCCATTTGTCAATTTTTGTTTTTGTTGCAAAATTGCTTTTGGCATCTTTGTCACAAAATTTTTGCCAGGGCCTATGTCCAAAATGGTATTTACTAGGTTATCTTCCAGGATTTTTATAGTTTTATGTTTTACATTTAAATCTCTAATCCATCTTGAGTTGATTTTTATATACAGTATAAAGAAGGAGTCCAGCTTCAGTCTTCTGCATATGGCTAGCCAGCTATCCCAGCACCATTTATTGAACAGGGAATCCTTTTCCCGTTGCTTGTTGTTGTTGACTTTGTCAAACATCAGATGGTTGTAGATGTGCAGCTTTCTAGGCTCTCTATTCTGTTCCATTGGTCTACGTGTCTGTTTTTGTACCAGTACCATGCTATTTTGGTGACTGTAGCCCTCTCTATTCTGTTCCACTCATCCAAGTGCCTGTTTTTGTATCAGTACCATGCTGTTTTGGTTACAGGTAAGGTGATGCCTCCAGCTTTGTTCTTTTTGCATAGGATTGCCCTGGCTAGTCAAGCTCTTTTGTGGTTCCATATGCATTTTAGAAGCTTTTTCTAATTCTGTGAAGAAGGATAGGAATAGCATTGAATCTGTAAATTGCTCTGGGCAATGTGGTCATTTTAATGGTATTGATTTTTTCTATCCATGAGCATGGAATGTTTTTCCATTTGTTTGTGTTATCTCTGATTTCTTTGATCAGTGTTTTATAATTCTCATTTTAGTCGTCTGCCTGGCTAGTTGTATTCCTAGGTATTTTATTCTTTTTGTGGCTATTGTGAATGGGATTGCATTTTTTTTTTTTTTTTTTTTCTGAGATGGAGTCTTGCTCTGTCCCCCAGGCTGGAGTGCAGTGGCGCAATCTCGGCTCACTGCAAGCTCCGCCTCCCGGGTTTACGCTATTCTGCTGCCTCAGCCTCCTGAGTAGCTGGGACTACAGGTGCCCGCCACCTCGCATGGCTAATTTTTTGTATTTTTTTAGTAGAGGCGGGGTTTCACCGTATTAGCCAGGATGGTCTCGATCTCCTGACCTCGTGATCCGTCCGCCTCAGCCTCCCAAAGTGCTGGGATTACAGGCGTGAGCCACGTGCCCGGCCGAGATTGCTTTCTTGATTTGGCTCTCAGCTTGGATGTTGGAGTATAAAAATGCTGCTGACTTTTCTTTGAGAGGCTGAGTCGGGCGGATTGCTTGAGCTCAGGAGTTTGAGACCAGCCTGGACAACACAGTGAAACCCAATTTCCACTAAAATACAAAAAAAATTAGGCAGCCATGGCGTGTGCTTGTAGTCCCAGCTACTTGAGAGACTGGGGCAGGAGAATTGCTTGAACCTGGGAGGCAGAGGTTGCAGTGAGCTGAGATCGTGCCACTGCACTCTAGCCTGGGCGACAGAGTGAGACTTCGTCTCTGAAAAAAAAAAAAAAAAAAATGCTGCCGATTTTTTTACATTGTTTTGTATCTTGAAACTTTGCTGAGGTTGTTTATCATATCTAGAGATCTAGGAACTTTTGGGCAGACACTATGGGGTCTTCTAGGTATAGAATCATATTGTCTGCAAAGAGCAATAGTTTGACTTTCTCTCTTCCTATTTGAATGCCTTTTATTTCTTTCTCTTGCCTGACTGCTCTGGCTAGGACTTCCAGGAGTCATTCTTAATGAGTGTAGAGCTTCTGTTTGGAATAATGAAAAAGTTCTGGAAGTAGTGGTGATGCTTTCACAATATTGTGAATGTACTTAATGCTATCAAATTGTACACAAGAATGATTAAAATGATAAATTTTACATTATATATATACTTTACCACAATAAAAAAACATTTGGGGGACAAAAGGGGGCATTTTTAATGTAGATGAGTACTGATTCTCCTGAGTTATGTGAATCTCATTAAAGCTTAATAATGAAATTGTTTAGCTAACAAAAATATGCTTATGCTTTAGAGGTGAATGTTAAAGTATTTAGGGGTGATATATTAATATATGCATACATATCTACAGATATGTATACACATACTATTTTACCTCAGAAAAAGGACAAGAAAAAGGAAAGATGAAGAATATATGGCAAACTTTTAGCAATTATTTGATCTAGGAGACAGATATTGGGTATCCATTATACTATTCTGTTCTGTCTCCTTTTCTGAGTACACTGGGTTTATGCAAGAAAGAGGGAACTGTGAACAAATCCCTCTGTACAATCTAGCCTGTGAATAGAATTCTTAACTGGCCAATGAGTTTCCCAGAGGTGATGCACTGTGGAAAGCCAGACTTTCTAACAGTAAGAAGAGGGGTGCACAGGATGAGTGGTCATAGCCATGTAAATCTGATGAAGGCATTACGTATATGTGTTTTTTAAAAATCCAAAAAGAAAGTTCACAAGAGTGGAGAAGAAGTTTCAACCCAAAGCCAGAGTGCAGGCAGTCTGTACAGAGAACCATTGCATCCAGCTAGAACCGGCTCCCCTGTTACCCTCATATCCTCCCTTGAGATTTAAGCTGCTTAATCACACTGAAAGGCCAGACCGTTGCATTTCTGGGAGCTAAAAAGAGGGAAAAGGGACTATTTTCATCAAAGGCACCCTGTAAATCATTTCCCTTTTTACAAATCAATACAACAGAAAGCAGGTCACTAGGTTGTATCTCCTCTAGATGGTTATGAAATTCATCTCCATCCTTACTCTTTCATGAATAGATATTTAGTATATTCTGACTGGAAGTGAGCTCATAAAAGAAGGGAAGAAGAGGGAAAATATAACCACACAAGGCACTAATAAAGAAAAAGCTCTGGGAATGTAAATGGATGGCTTCCCCTACCCAAAATATCTGATAACAGCTGCAAAGCACTTCATTTACACCAACAATTGTAACCTTGCTTTAAAACATAAATTGCTTTAATAATTCTGCAGTTTCTTTCCTGGTTTAAAATCTTACTTGGAAATATTGAAATGTACAGTGTCCTGCTTTCCTCTAATGGGTCTTTGATTTGCAAGGAACGATAAAGCATTCTTATTCACCGAGGCATTCTACTCAGGTTTGCTTTGACCCTATCTTTTTCACTACTTCCACCTCTGTGTCTCCGTCAGGAATCTTCCTCCAGCAACAGAGCATCTCAGGAGAGAAACGTCTACTCTTTTCTCTACCCACTCTTTCCAGTTCTGCAAGAGGAGACAATAAATACTATCTGATTGCAGGCAAAGGGCCAGGTTTACAGTGAGTACAGTCACTGAATGTTAAAAGATTACACACGTGGAACTTTCTCTGTGGTGTTGTCCCCTCGAAAAAAAAAAGAAGCTTTTTTTTTTTTAAATTGTTTTTGAGACAGAGTCTCACTCTGTCACCCCGGCTGGAGTGCAGCGGCATGATCATGGCTCACTGCAGCCTTGACCTCCTATGCTCAAGCAATCCTCCTGCCTCAGCCTCCTAAGTAGCTGGGACTACAGGCACACACCACTACGCCCAGCTAATTTTAAAATGTTTTTGTAGATATGGGGTCTCACTATGTTGTCCAGGCCGGTCTCAAACTCCTGCACTCAAGTGATCCTCCCACCTTGGCCTCCCAAAGTGTTGGGATTACAGGTATAAGCCACCACACCCGGTCTCTGCTTTTTTGATGCTGAAATAACAAACTGAGCATCCACGACTTTTTCCCCATGTGGGAGAAAGGAGATCGCCTCTCCTCCCCTCCCTTGCCCTTTTCTCCCTTCCCCTTCCCTCCCTTTTCCTTTCCTTACTCCTTTTAGTTAGCCTCAATGTTAACAGGACATTTCTCTGAAATGGGATAAAGTTTAGACATTTGGTTCTCATTTGTTCTCCCAAATGTACTTGGTTGCTCTCCTATCCTCACACCCTGTGAAGTGTGATAAAATTGCAAGATTCAGGTTTGGGGACCTAGGGCAAAGAAAAATGCCCCATAAATCTTCATTCTTGGTTATGAGGTCTAGGCCAGCTTACCAGACAGCTCACATTTCCGTTTTAGGCACAACTTAAGTTTGGGCTTCCCATAAGTTTTGGTATGTTTTGCTTTCATTTTCATTTATTTTAAAGTATTTTGTAATTTCTTCTTCGACCTATTGTTTATTTAGGAACGTGTCATTTAATTTCTGCACGTGTCAATTTATCACACGTGTCTTATTGATACTGATTTTAGGTCACTGTGGTCAGAAGTCATGCTTTATATAATGTCAAATCATTTAAATGTATTAAGGCATGTTCTATAATCTAGAATGAGTATATCCTAGAGAACAGTCCATATCCAGTTGAGAAGAGTATCGACTGTGCTGTTGTTGGTTGGAGCATTTGTAGATACTTGTTAAATCTTGCTAGTCTACAGTGTCGTTACAAGCCCAGCAATACATTGTTACAATTATTACTTAATATGATTTTATGCGTTTTAAAGATGAGGAGAAAATAAAGCAAGTATATATGTATACAGCTTATATAAAGGTTATAGTAACCTTTTATTTTAATTGTATTTTTTATTTTAGATTCATGGGATACATGCACAGGTTTGTTACATGGATATATTGTGTGATGCTGAGGTTTGAGCTTCAAATGATCCCATCACCCAAGGAGTGAACATAGTACCTGATAGGTAGTTTTTCAACCCTTTTTAGCCCTCCTCCCTCCCTCCCTCCACCCTTTTGGAGTCCCTGTGTCTATTATTTCCATATTTGTGTCTAGTGGTTAGCTCCTACTTATAAGTGAGAATATGCAGCATTTGGTTTTCTGTTTCTGCATTAATTCACTGAGGATAATGGGCTCCAGTAGCATCCAAGTTGCTGCAAAGGACATGATTTCATTCTTTTTTCATAGCTGTACCAACTTTCTTATTTACCATTTCTGGTTCTCTTCGTTTGTTCTTGTGCAATCAAGTTACCATCTCATGTCATTTCTTACTCTAATGTAGCTTTGCTCCCACCCACCTCATTATGCTGTCATTGCCAAATATTTTTTATACAGCTGCTTTTAAAATAATTTAAGAGAAAAAATGAGAAAGAAGATGCATACATAGTGTCTTTTAAAATTATGTAATTACATTTACTAGTCCTTTTTTTCTTCTATGTGGGTTTGAATTACTGACTGGGGTCACTTGAATGCCACCTGAAGAACCTGTTTCTTGCAAAGTCAGTAATCTAGCAATAAATTATCTCAGATTTTGTTTATCTTGGAATGCCTTTCTTTCACCTGTGGTTTTGAAACGTGGTTTTTCTGGTATAAAACTAGTAGACAGGCTGGGAATGGTGGCTCACACCTGTAATCCCAGCACTTTGGGAGGCCAAGGTGGGTGGATCATCTGAGGTCAGGAGTTTGAGACCAGCCTGGGCAACATGGTGAAACCCTGTCTCTACTAAAAATACAAAAATTAGCCGGGTGTGGTGGTACACTCCTGTAGTCCCAGCTACTTGGGAGGCTGAGGCAGGAGAATCACTTGAACCCAGGAGGTGAAGGTTGCAGTGAGCTAAGATCATGTCACTGCACTCCAGCCTGGGCAACAGAGCGAGACTCCATCTCCAAAATAAATAAATAAATAAACAAACAAATAAATAAATAGGTCGAGCACTGTGGCTTACACCTGTAATCCCAGCACTTTGGGAGGCCGAGGTGGGTGGATCACCTGAGGTCAGGAGTTTGAGACCAGCCTGGCCAACACGGTGAAACCCCGTCTCTACTAAAAATACAAAAATTAGCTGGGTGTGGTGGTGCACACCTGTAAAATCCCAGATACTTAGGAGGCTGAGACAGGAGAATTGCTTGAACCTGGGAGGCAGAGGTTGCAGTGAGCTGAGATCATGTCACTGCACTCCAGCCTAGGCAACAGAGCAAGACTCCATCTGAAGAAATAAATAAATAGACAGACAGACAGACAGATAGATAGACAACAGCTAGTTGACAGGCTTTAAAAATTTTCCTTTCAGCATTTTGAATATTCCATCCCACTGCCTTCTGGCATCCATTATTCCTGGGGAAAAGTCAGATGTTAATCTTATTTGAATTTCCTTATACATTATGAGTTTTTTGGTGTGTGTTTTGTGTTTTTTTCCTTGCTGCTTTTAAGATTTTCTCTTTATCTGTCTCTTTCAACATTTTTACTCTGATGTGTCTGGGTATGGTTCTCTTTGTGTTTATTGTACTTGGAGTTAGTCGAACTTCTTGGATGTGAAGATAACGGATTTCATCAAATTTTAGAAGTTGTTTGGGCACAGTGTTTCACACCTATAATCCCAACACTTTGGGAGGCTGAGGCAGGAGGGTCACTGGAGGACAGGAATTTGAGACCACTTGGGAAACATAGTGAGACCCTGTCTCTAAAATAATTTTTTTAAAAAATTGTCCTGGGAAACATAGATCCTGCCTCTACAAAAAAAAAAAAAATTTTTTTTAATTAGCCAGGTATGATGGCACATGCCTGTGCTCCCAGCTGCTCTGGAGGCTGAGGAAGGAGGATCTCTTGAGCCCACGAGGTTAAGGCTGCAGTGAGCCATGATTGTGCCACTGCACTCCAGCCTAGGCAACAGAGTGAGAACTTCTTTCTAAAAAAAAAAAAAATTTAGCCATTGTTTCTTCAAAAATTTTTTCTGCTCCTCTCTCTCCTCCTCTTCTTCTGGTAATCCCATTATGCAGATGTTGATGTGTTTAATGGTATTTCACATTCCTCTGAGGCACTGTTCATATTTCTTCGTTCTTTTTACTCTTTTCTTGAGATTAAATAATCTCTATCTTCAAATTTGCTGATTCTTTCATATGCCAGTTCAAATCTACTATTGGGCCCCTCTAATTAAGTTTTCGTTTTAGTTTTGCACGTTTTAATTCCAGAATTTCCATTAGGTTCTTTTTAAAAATATATATGTATTTCTTTATTGATTATCTCTATCTAATGAGGCATTGTCATCATCCCTTCCTTTATTTCCTTAAGCGTGGTTTCCTTCAATTCTTTGAACATATAATAACTGCTTTAAATTCATTGTCTGCTAAGTCTGATATATGAGCCCTCAAGTAGTCTGTTGATTACTTTTCCCCCTCCTGTATGAATCACATCACATTTCCTGTTTCTGTGAATGTCTCATATTTTTGTCGTTGTTGAAAACTTTATATAATATAGCAACCCTGAATACTGATACTTCCAACCCAGGACTTATTGTTGTTGTTTATTTCTTTAGTGACTTGGCTAGTTTATTTTAGTGAAGTCTATTTTCCTGCAGTGTGAAATCTCCAATGTCACTCCTCAAAAGGTACAGGGTTGGTCATATACACAGCCCCCTTGGGATGGCAATCATTTTAGCAAAGCTCTCTTTGACTGTCTCTTTCCCTGCTCTCTCTCTCTGTTAAGTTCTCTGCCTGTGTTGGTATAAGCCCTAGGTGTTAGGTTCCTTTAGTTGCTGGTCATTCTATTGTTTTCAACAATGCCCTAGGGTATAAATTGTTCCACATTATGTTCCAATTAAATTTAAGCATCTTTGCTTGTGTAGTTTTGAGGTCAGTCCTTGAGGTTTGTTCTGACCTCAGGATGGCTCTTCTTAGCTGTCTCTTTCCCTGGTTCTCCCTGGTAAACCAGCCTACAGTTTAGCTTGTTGCACACATTGAGCTACCAGCTTCTTCTTACTTGCTTTTCATTAAATTCTCCATTGTTTACAAGAACTCTCTGTAGCTTGAACTTCTTCATGCTTTGTTCTAAATAAAGCCAGTCCCTTTTGGAAGAGCTTCAGGCCTCTCTGTTCTCATCACCTGCCTCTTCTCTTGGACAGAATCTCTGAGGCTCTGCTCTGGAACTGTGGCAGGGACAGTGACCCACTTCTCTTGGAGTGATAATTCTGTTTCATAAGCAGGGTACCAGGTGGGGGCAGTGGTCTCTGGTCTTCTGGACTTGTATCTCCCTTTGTGGAACCTCTGCCCTGAAAAAAAGCTGGGGTGAGGACAATTGGAGCCCCAGTTTTATCAACCTACTGTATCTGGGGGAGAGCTTCTGCCCTATAGGTAGGGGCTTGTTGGAGGAATGGAATCACCCACCTCTTGGCTGCACTTGCCTGGAACTTAGCATCTGCAGCATGGAGCTGGGAGGATGAGAAATGCTGGTGGCCTGCCCCTCCCCAGGGAGATAATGTAGTCCTGACTGGTATCTGGGAGGAGAGGGAGTTCTGTTCTTCCAACAGCCCCTCAGACTGGAGCTTCCATCACACTGACCTAGTCGGGGTTGAGCAGGGAGGGAGGGAACAGTTTTTGGTTCAGAGGCCACGGAGTCCTAACTGTTCTTACAAGGATTTAGTAGATTTTCGTGAATAAATATTTCTTCATTTGTTGTATGCCCTTAGGACAATTTCCAGAGATGTCAAATGGTTGTCTTAAAAATAATTTTCACCAGTTATGGTTGTTTCACTGGGACTGGGTCTGTAGAGCTCCTCATACTACCATCCTGGAAATCATCTCCTAATAGGATCTTGATAACACTAAACTTTTTCTTGACTGCTAACATTTGTCTGAGCTCCTATCCAAGGTTTGGGTTCTGTTGAAAAATCAGTGTAATATGAACACTAAATTAAAGGTGAATTTGGAGATAAAGGTGTTAATAGATTGCCCTCTGTCCAAATAAAATCTCTGTAAGAGGTTCTAAGAACCATCCCCCTTGTGCATGCTACGAACAGAGCACCACAGACACTAATTAAAATAAAGCACTTGACCAGGAATCAGAAGACAAAACTTGATACTTAGCTCTTTCTCTGGTTTTCTTGGTGATGCTAACTAAACCAGTCAACCTCTTCTGAGCCCCAGTTCCCAGGAACAGTATATTGTGTTAAAATATTCATCTTGCCTGGGTTCGGTGGCTATAATCCCAGTACTTTGGGAGGCCAGGTGGATGGATCACGAGATCAGGAGATCGAGACCATCCTGGCTAACATGGTGGAATCCTGTCTCTACTAAAAATATAAAAAATTAGCCAGGCGTGGTGACAGGCGCCTCTAGTCCTAGCTACTCAGGAGGCTGAGGCAGAAGAATCACTTGAACCCAGGAAGCAGAGGTTGCAGTGAGCCAAGATTGTGCCATTGCACTCCAGCCTGGGTGACGGAGCAAGACTCTGTCTCAAAAAAAAAAAAAAAAAAAAAAGGAAAAGAAAAAAGTTGTTTCACTATGATCCCCAAAACAAGGCATGTGGTTTACATTGTGTTTATGGTGGAGCCATTTTCATTAAATCAAGTCCATTGTTTTTCCCCTGGCCGCTCTTCGTGGTGGACACCATGCATCTGTGAGGTATCTGTCTGGGTTTGGAGGCTATTGATGCTTTGAATTTGTGAACTCTAGACTGAGCCTTGGCCTATGTATAATTTGTGAAAGAAAGGGGAATAGGACATTCGGGATTTCAGGTTCTGATCTTCTGGTCATGGTCTACCATTTTAAACCAGAATTATGACTCATCTTCCTTAGGCACTGTTGTTTTTGGTTGCCTAAAATGAAGTTGGGGCTGGGAGTGGTGACTCATGCCTGTAGTCCCAGCACTTTGAGAGGCTGAGATGGGTGGACTGCTTGAGCCCAGGAGTTCAAGACCAACGTGGGAAACATGGCAAAACATCTCTACAAACTTCTCTACAAAAAATACAAAAATTTCTTGGACATTGTGGCACGTGATTGTAGTCCCAGCTACTTGGGAGGCTAAGGTGGGAAGATGGCTTGAGCCCAGGAGGACAAAGCTGCAGTGAGCCTTGTTCACACCATTGTACTCCAATCTGGGCAAGAGAGCAAGACCTTGTCTCAAAAAAAAAAAAAAAAGTTGCTTCCTAGACAATTCACTTTACAATTATGCCGAACTAACTTTGGAGCAAAGTGTGCCTCCAGCAGGATCTTTATGAGGGCCTATGGCCCTGACTTCATTTTTACTGACCTTAATAAGCACTGCCATCAGCCATTTGAATGCCTTGGAGATAGAGGTCAACAAGTCCCAACAGTCATTACAATGGTTAAAGTCAGTCACTTCCCAAAGACTAGGTCTTAAAAGCTCACGTATAAGACGAGGACTTTGGCCAAAAACCCCTAGGTGTGAATTGAGACCAACTGACCAAAGCCAACCCAGTTTTCTTATGTGCAGCAACCAAAATGTCACCCTGTCCGGCACACAGTGTTGCTGCAGCACAATAAGGTTGTTTAGTATCTTTGGTGCTCAAAGGGGATTTATTGCTTAATGATTATAGAGTTTTTGTTTTGGAAGATGGTAAAGTTTTGGAAATAGATAATGGTGATGGTGGTTACACAAGATTGTGAATATACTTGATGCCACTGAATTATACACTTTAAGAGGGTCAAAACGGTACACACACACACACACACACACATTTGGGGCCCCAATGAGGCTGGCTCTCTGTCCGGAACAGTCTTCAAATTGCTTAATAACAACATCTGATCTGAGGTTTCACCAGCATCTGAATTTTCTGAAGAGCTCTGCAGGTTTTCAGTGTATTACTGTTATTAGCATGGCAAATGTAAAAAAAAAAAAAAAAAAAAAAAAAAACTAGCTTCCCATATCTATACCTGTTTCTCCAGAAACCTGTTTCTTTACTCACACTTGGGAGTGATATGCAACAACTTGGAGTCCAGGGATATAGAAGGACTTACGATGGTGTATGTACATTTGGAGTTAGCCTGAGTCGGCATCTACTTCCCTGTGCCCTCATTAAGTGGTACCTAAAATAACTAGCAGGATCATTAAGTGGCTTACCCCAATCCTTCTCAATTGTTAGACTTAATCTAGAATTATGACGATACAACCCCCAATTAACTACAAATCGTTTTGAATATCCTTTTCTGATTGACTATGTCTTTTTCCTGTTTATCTGTTAGCCCGCCACAGCCTTGTGACCCAAGGCTCTGGAATGGATCAGCTTTCCTACTCACTCCCTCTGCGTACACCACATCTCCATGGAAACAGCTTGTCAGGTCCTGCTTGGCTGCAGGTACTAGAGACCTCTCATCTGCAGCCTCGGTCCTGCAAGATTCAGTCTTAACAAGCCAGCCCATGTGTTAGGAGCCTCTTCCTCTCCAGCTAGTGGGATCTGGGATTGTCACCAAGCCTCCCTTGGGGGACACCTGAGGAGTCCTCAGCTCCACTGAGTTGCCTTGACCTGCCTCCACTAATATTCAGGCTGATGGAAGGGTCTCTTCCCTGGGTTCCTACTTCAGCCTGCACTCACCATCTCCTTCCAGCAAGCCTTCTCCTCCCATCATCTCCCCCACCCACCAAAGCTGAAGCCCCTCTGAGCCCTTCAGGCCCCACCTGTGGCTGACCTCCACACTCAGTTGGGGGCAACTCCTTTATATCTCTCACAGTCTTCTTTTTCTGCTTCCCTGTGGTCTCTGCTACAGGCTGGGCCCACATTATTTCCGTCTTCAATTACTGCATGGTTCTACAAAGTGGTCCTCGTAGTTCACGCTTGCTTTCTTTGCATCCAATCTTCGCATTAAACCACTGAGAAAACGTCCTCAAAAGGCAGACCTGCCCCTGTCCTTCCCCGACAGAAAGTCAGTTAGCGGTTCCTGACCCCTCCAGATAGAATTCTGACCTACCAGCATGACAGGTAAGAGGACACTTATAATCTGAGCCATGTTCCCCCTCTTCAGCAGCATCTCCTGCCCCTTCCCCTGCATATTCTGACCTCAGCCACAACAGCCCCTTTTGCATCCCCAAGGAGCTACGTGTTCTCTCTAGTCTCTGTGGCTGGGCACTGCTGCCACTCTACCTGGAGGGCCTTTTCTCCTCCCTTTCTGTATAAGCCTTCCATGCATTCTCGGGGAAGTGCTCCTGACTCTCCAATTTGAGGTAAGTGCTCGTCTGAATTCTCCTAATGCTTCCTGTGCATGTCCCCTTTCTGCTTCTCTGCTAAACTGTCAATTCCTTGAGAACAAGGAATATACCAGCCTCCAACTCAGTGCCTAGCAAGGTCAAATGTCTGTTGTATAAGTGAAAGAATGAAGAATGAGCCTCCGGAATAAACATGTCCCCACACAGTGATTATAAGTACATCCTTTACCAGAGACTTCTTTTGTTGGGCGCCAATCATCCTCCAGATTGCACCAGCTGTGAGTGCGACACTGCCAAGGCATTGCAACTTAGACTGCTGGCCTCCATCCTGGGGGGCACTTCTACAAATGGGTCAGTTACCCCAGCTCAGCTCTGGCTATCCCTGGCTGCCTCAATTTTGTTAGTCACCGGGGAGATCCTTAATGACCTCATGTCTGAACCCATGTGGCCTCTATCAGCAGCTGGAGAGCCATTCCTAAGAGCTGAGATAGTGAGTCAGCCCTCATCTCACTGCCCAGGGAAGATTCCTTTCTCACTGGTTGCATAACTTCACTCGGGCTATGTTTTCCTTAGTGGAGTCCAAGATTTGGAATCATTGTAAGAGGAGAAAATGGCAGGTAATCTCAGAAATGGATAAGACCAGTTATGTTTCTCCAGGAGAGGGTTTATTGGGGTGGGAGAAGGTGAGGAAAGTGGTAAGTGACCAGTGTTCGTAGATAAGTAAGTCAATCAAAGGAAGACTTGAATGTATATGGATTCTTGTTCCCAGAGAATGCAATAAATTATCTGGGAAAGAAGCCAAGACAAGAGAGACCTCTCAGCAGAGGCAGGTACCCACCCACGTGGGTACATAGTGTGGTAATAAACAGCCTTCAGCCTTCATCCCTCTTCCATACACTTTTTCTGAAATCACCAACACAACTCTTCTCCAGAAGTGAGAAACCAACCAACTTTTCACTGTGAACCTGGACGAGATGAGAAAAAAAAAATGGAGAGAAAAAAATGGATTTTGCTTCAGATTGAGTTCCCTTGCTACCAGTATAAGGTTTACACAGACAGGGAGGAAAGAGGGCTCTAGGTAGAGGACGGAGCAACACAAAGGCACAATCTCACTTCCACCCTCTTTGCAGTAAGTAAGCAAAAGATCCATTAAATGAGAAAATGCATGTGAAAGCACTTAGCACAGTGCGTGGCAAATGGATGAGAGTCAATAATATTGACTTTTTTGTTGTTGCATCTATGCTCAGTATAAGAACCCATGAGGCAGATTCGTTTGTGGAAAGAACAACCCGGGTGCCAGCAGAGATGGGGGTAACTATCTCTACCTGGCTGAGAGTTACATTTTTGCCAATAGACACTCTTTCCTTTGACTCTATTAAAAAGAAATACCAATTAGAGGCAAAACACTTATTTGCAAATGCAACAACACATTTGCTGAAGACAAAAATGTCTTCAACATTTCTATTCTACTATTAGTAGCTGATTATATTCTTTTTTTTTTCCCCCTCACATCTGTAATCCCAGCACTTTGGGAGGCCGAGGCAGGCAGATCACTTGAGCCCAGGACAAAATAGGGAAGCTTCATCTCTACAAAATACATCAAAAATAAATAAATAAATAAATAAAAGTAATTAGCTGAGTGTGGTGGCACATGCCAGTAGTCTCAGTTTCTTGGGAAGCTGAGATGGGAGGATTGCTTGAACCCGAGAGTTCAAGGCTGCAGTGAGCCATGATGGTGCCACTGCACTCCAGCCTGGGTGACAGAGTGAGACCCTGTCTCAAACACACACACACACAAACCAAACAAAACAAAAAAGGCAGTAGCGGAGAGAAGTTAAAGGCATTAAACATCATAAATGGGGGAAATGTACAAATCCATTTCTTAAAGCTAAGACAAAAACCTGTCAGTTCAAATGGGAATACTACTAGTCTAATAACTTCTACTATAGAAATAAATAATTTTAACAGCTGTAAGGTTCTAACAGAGATGAGACAGCAAATGTGGAAACCAAGGAACAACCCATTTGCCTTGTACTGGGGCAGTTTTGATTGGACATTTAGGAGTAGTGGAAGATGGCATCTGTCGACAACTTAGAAGGTATAATTGTATTTTAGAAGGCAAAGGGAAACAGAATCACAAGCACCTTCACACATATAAAGCTCTCGGTAAGCTGGGCACAGTGGCTCACGCCTGTAATCCCAGCACTTTGGAAGGCCGAGGTGGGCAGATCACAAGGTCAGGAGTTTGAGACCAACCTGACCAAAATGGTGAAACCCCATCTCTACTAAAATACAAAAATTAGCCAGGCGTGATGGTGTGCGCGCCTGTAATCCCAGCTACTCAAGAGCCTGAGGCAGGAGAATCGCTTCAACCTGGAAAGCGGAGGTTGTAGTGAGCTGAGATGGCTCCATTGTACTCCAGCCAGGGCGACAGAGTGAGACTCCATCTCAAAAAAAAAAAAAAAAAGAAAGAAAAAAGAAAAAGAAAAGCTCTGAGTAGGCAGCTTCCAACTCTGCTTCATGTATCTTAACACAATGAGAAGTTACAACTCAGAGTACTTGAAAGTGCTCAATAGTGTTTGTTTAATCAAAACAAACTAAAAACAGAACAAAACAAAACTTGTAGTTGTCAACACCAGTTTGCCGTGTCCCACACTAGGTTTAAAAAAGTGATCAGATTAATACAGACTCTGAAAACAAGCTAACTATGCCCTACATCTGTACAGCACTACCACACACACACTTTCCACTCTCAACAGTGTCCTGAGATAAGTCATCTTTACCCTCTCCATCTGCAGGTACAGAAAGAAACCACATCACAAGAAGCAAAGCGACTTGCTCAGATTAGCAAGATAGCCCTAGAATCTAAGATTCCAAAATCAAAATTTAATAGATAAAAGTCTAAAAACAGCCAAGCACAGTGGCTCACACCTGTAATCCCAGCACTTTGGGAGGCTGAGGCGGGTAGATCACTCGAGGCCAGGAGTCCAGCCTGGGCAACATGGCAAAACCCCATCTCTACAGAAAATTAGTCAAAAAAAAAAAAGAGTAAAATCACTTTATTGGAGGAAGGGGGATTTTGCTTAATATTGTAATAAAGAGCTGTTACAGCTCAATAATTAAAAGGCCAAGACTCCAATAGAAAAAATCAGCAAAGGACATGAACAAACAAATCATAAAAGGAGATCTCTGTAGCAATCAAAGAAATACTTTATTGTTAAACAGATTCTGCCTAAAATGTGGGTTTAGAGCTCTCTTGTAAGATGGCCCAGACTAGACTTCATAGTCCAGGGTGAAGTTTTATGGGCCCTTTTTCTTGTCTTAATCTCAAACCCGAATCTTCTCATTTTAACACCCCTGGCTGGGGGTGAAGACACAAGAAAGTCAAGCGCACTTGGAAGAATTGGTCGGCATTCCCCGGGCCTTGCAAGCAAACATCAGCAGCTGACCAGGCAGGGTGTAGAGGGCAGCCTCACGGCGCCTATGGCCCCAGATGTTCTCTGATGACAAGTCAAGCCTCATCTAGCTTTGTGCAGAGTGCCTGCAGGGTTGCTACTCAAAGTGTGGTCTGTGGGCTGGTGGCATGGACATCCCCAAGGAGATTATAGAAATGCAGTATCTTGGGCCCCCTTCCCAGGCCTCCAGAACCAGATCTGCATCTCAGGGGCTTCAGAAGTGCGGTCCTAGGGCACCTGGCTTGGGCTTTGGCCATCACAGGTGCACAGCAATCATGCATCTGCCCATTGAACAAAAGGGTGGACAGGATGGTCTCTGGGGTCCCTTTCAAAAGAAATCATGAGACTTAATGAAAACTGTCATTCAGCTAAGTAAACTACAGTCATGCATTGTTTAATGACAGGGATGCATTCTGAGAAATGCATTGTTAGGAGACTTCATCGTTGTGCGAACATCACAGAGTGCACTTACACAAACCTAGATGGGATAAGCCCACTGCACACCTAGACTACATGGCATAGCCTATTTCTCCTAGGCTACAAACCTGTATGGCATGTTCCTGTACTGAATACTGTAGGCAACTTTAACACAGTAGTATTTGTGTATAAAAGCATATCTAAACATAGAAAAGGTACAGTAAAACGACAGTATAGGGCCAGGCACAGTGGCTCACACCTGTAATCCCAGCACTTTGGGAGGCCGACGCGGGGTGGGGGATCACCTGAGGGAGAACTCCTGAGGGCAGGAGTTCAAGACCAGCCTGGCTAATGTGGTGAAACCCCATCTCTATTAAAAATGCAGAAGTTAGCTGGGCATGGTGGTGGGCACCTGTAATCCTAACTACTCGGGAGGCTGAGGTAGGAGAATTGCTTGAACCTAGGAGACAGAGGTTGCAGTGAGCTGAGATCACGCCACTGCTCTCAGCATGGGCAACAGAGCGAGACTCTGTCTCAAAAAAAAAAAAAAAAAAGACAGTATAATAATCTTATGGGATCACCACTGTGCATGCAGTCTGTCACTGACTGAAATGTCGTCATGCAGCACTTGACTGTATCACCATTTTACAAAGGCCTTTAAGTAAGATTAATGAATTAATAACAGTGCTTTGCTTCTGATATTTTTGACCGTGAATTTAGAGTTTCTTATTAGCATCATGTCACTGGGCTTTTTTATATGCCCAGGAGGCACCAACAAGGCGTAAAGCCTTTTCTCATTCATCCCTTCTAGTCTACCTCTCACAAAACAGAAAGCATTGGGATGTAAAATCAAATGAGTAGAAATGAGAACAGAGCTATAAAGGCTGGAGGAAAGGGTGCCCCCATGTAGGGATGTCGCCCTTTTCCCTGCCTTTCCACAGAGAGCAGGGCCCAGAAGCATTCACCTTGTACATTCAAGCATGTGTGCAGAGGAGGGGTGGGTGAAGAGGGAAAGAAAAGACTAGAAAGGGAAAAGAAGGGGCCAAGAATCAAGGACCCCTGTGCTGCTATCCTATGAGCCAACACGGGCAGACATGCCAAATCTGGCCATCAAAGTCCTTTTGAGGCAACTGCATGCATCATCATCATCATCATCATCAACATTATCATCATCATCATCATTATCATCATTGTAACTCTACTTGCTGTCTGCCAACCTCTTTACTGAGCAGACCATCTTAGTAGCGACCCACCTTCTAGCCCCAAAGCTGTCCACAGACCTTAGGCTGCCAGGAAACCAGTAAAAAGCAGGGAGACAAAAGGGATCCAGAGGATGGAGAGGCATTCTGAGTTCCGCTAATGAGTGAGGTGAGTCACGGGCTGACTCAGACGAACAAGAAGCCTGTGAGAGGGGAGGTGGTGGGGGGCAGACTTCAGAGGAGCCCTGCTGAAATGTTCAAATGGGAGCTAGGAGGCCAGGGACATAGTGTTATTTAGAGAACTGCCTGCAGCTCTGGCGTTGGAGGGAGGAGCGGGTCATGAAAACAGAGGAAGAAAATTGCATTTGAAGCCAGAAGCTGAGTTGTGAATCTGTAGCCTTCTCCACTTTGAGAAATGTGCAGCATTCTCTAGTGACACCCACCTGTTCTTTGGCAAATCCCCAAAAACTAACTCCATAGGCATTAATGGTCATCAGGTTCCTAGGGAGTAGAGGGAACTCGGGTACCACTCGATTTTTTAAATCTCAATTAGAAGAATGAGCCTCTTTTGACTTTCTTTAGTATTTTACATTTGGAGAATCTTGTGATCCAACCATATTTTTTGTTTGTTTGTTTTTTTGAGATGGAGTTTTGTTCTGTTGCCCAGGCTAGAGTACAGTGGCATAATCTCAGCTCACTTCAACCTCCGCCTCCCAGGTTCAAGCGATTCTCCTGCCTCAGCCTCCTGAGTAGCTGGGACTACAGGAGTGTGCCACCACGCCTAGCTAATTTTTTGTATTTTTAGTAGAGACAGGGTTTCGCCATGTTGGCCAGGCTGGTCTTGAACTCCTGACTTCAGGTGATCCGTCCACCTCGGCCTCCCAAAGTGCTGGGATTACAGGCGTGAGCTACATCACAGGGCCTGACATACGTTTAAAACAAATTACATATATGACTAAGGTATCTTCTTTCCTGTTAATGGCTACTCGAGGTTTTGAGTTTACAAAGTCCAGGCTCATACACTTTTACAAAGGTTGGTAACAGCATTGTTCTATATGGACTGTGGAAATGACACGACTGTCCCCCGACATACTGTATCTAGGTCCCCTAAAAAGCAGGTGTTTGTGAGACGGTTAGACATAGGTATAGACTATTTGAGTGGCACAATTTTTCTTCGTGTGCTAAATAACCGACACAGAAATCAAACCCTGGCTTCTGCCAATTCAGACAATGTAAACCAACTGAACTACCTAAAAATAATTTTGGTTGATTATGTATTTATATGTAATTTGATGACTATTGTCTCAAATATACTTCACTAGGATGGTACTATGGCTGTGCAAAAGTTTGGCCATCTGTGAACTTTCCTTTTTTTTTTTCTTTTAAATTTTTAATAACCAAAACGAAGCATCTAAAACCGCAGCTTCTGGAAGAACCACTTGTTCTTGCCTGTCTTGTATCTCTCTTCAAACTCGACCTTGGCCTCTTGTTGGGTCTTGTGTTTAAGAGCAGGGTCTCTGAAGACATCTTTATTGATGACAGTTTTGTCCAAGGGGATATCCACAGAGTACCTTGTGGGCATTAGGTGACTGTGGTTATAAACTTTCACAAAAGACTTGATCTTTGACCT
Source organism: Piliocolobus tephrosceles (assembly GCF_002776525.5). NCBI lineage: Eukaryota > Metazoa > Chordata > Mammalia > Primates > Cercopithecidae > Piliocolobus > Piliocolobus tephrosceles. Next base: position 120,421,300 of record NC_045441.1, on the reverse strand, counting down.
CTTGGCGATCTTCTTCTTACCCATGGCAGCTGTCAGTTTGCGGGGATAGCAGTCGATTCCAGCCACCAAAGCATGGCTATAGGGGCGATCTGAGGTACCATCATCAATGTTCTTCACGATGATGGCTTTGCATCCAGAATAGCATCCAGCCAGGACAAGCACCACTTTCCCAGGTTTCATGAACTTGCCCATTTCAGCAGCAACCACTTGGGCCTACAGCAAAAAGGAACCTTCCTTTTTCTTTTTAAGAGACAGGGTCTCGCTCTGTCACCCAGCCTGGAGGGCAGTGGCGCAATCACAGTTCACTTTAGTCTCAAACTCCTGGGCTCAAGGGATCCTCACACCTCAGCCTCTTGAGTAGCTGGGACTACAGGCATGCACCACCATATCCAGCTAATTTTTAAATTTTTTTGTAGAGCTGGAGTCTTGCTATGTGCCCAAATCGGTCTCAAACTCCTGGCCTCAAGTGATCCTCCTGCTTTAGCCTCCCAAAGTGCTGGGATTACAGGTGTGAGCCACCATACCTAGCCAGCTGTGAACTTTCGCGGAGATGGAAAATACTGTCTTCCAAAAGTAAAAGTGTTTCAACTTTGCCTGTCCTCAACAGATGACAATAGCAGTTGGCCATGGTGGTCTTAGACTTGGCCAGCTAGTTTTCCATTGCCAGCAGATTTGTTGTATTTAATCTTAGGTGTTTTGCAACATTATTAACCTCAGTGTCTGATAATTGCAAAAACAATTCAGAATGCTCAATGTGCTATTGAGCATAATCCTATGTTCAGGATTATGATGAAAATAAAACAGATTAACAGATTGAATGTGGTAAGAAAAATCATGTGTTGCAAGCGGGTAAGAGATGGATCCTTAGTCAACAGGGTGATTCAGAAAGACAAAAAGGTTCAAAATGTGAAAAATGCTGGTGGGGTCTATGCAATGAACAGCAATTAGCAGAAAATAAGGGAAAGTAATCAAAGAAATGAAAACAATGTTGAGCATGTGACTAGAGAACTAGCGTCAACTTTGACTGCCTGTGATCCAAATATTAATTCAGATGGAAGCTAAAATTGTGTTCAAGTACTTAAGCTAGGCGTGCTGACAGTGCTAAGGAGTTTTTTTTTGTTTTGTTTTGTTTTGTTTTTGTTTTGTTTTGTTTTGTTTAGATAAGATCTCACCCAGGCTGGAGTGCAGTGGTGCCATCAGCTTCCTTAGCAGCTGGGACCACACGTGCAGGCCACCACACCTGGCTACTTTACAAAAAATGTTTTGTAGCAACGAGTTCTCACTCTGTTGCTTAGGATGGTCTTGAACTCCTGGGCTCAAATAATTCTCCCACCTTGGCCTCCCAAAGTGCTGGAATTACAGGCATGAGCCATTGCCCCTGGGCTGCTAAGGTGTTATTTTTTTTTTTTTTTTTTTTTTTTTTACTTGAGACAGAGTCTCATTCTGTCATCCAGGCTGGAGCGCAGTGGTGCGGTCTCAGCTCACTGCAATCTCTGCCTCCCAGGTTCAAGCAATTCTCATGCCTCAGCCTCCCAAGTAGGTGTGCGCCACCACGCCTGGCTAACTTTTGTATTTTTAGTAGAGACAGGGTTTCACCATGTTGGCCAGGCTAGTCTCAAACTCTTGGCCTCAAGTGATCCACCCTCCTTTGCCTCCCAAAGTGCTGGGATCACAGCCTAGCCTGTTAGGGAGTACTTTAGGACACTTGCTCACCAAAGGCTGCCCTGACCGATTTTCAGTATGTATGAAAGGATCTATAATGAATAAAGTGGTCCATGGAATGAATATCAGCAAGAAGAGGGCTCTGCCTAGTTTTAAATCTTGGAAGGACCAAGGTGTTTTTCTAAGCTTAAATCACTCTTAGCCAGTTTGTCTTAACAAGAGTCTTTCAGGACTCACTGGTTTGTAAGGTGTATACACATTTCTGTGTCTATTTTTGAATCACTCTTTTTTCTTAACATTAGATGTTTAGATTTTCCTTTAGCTTTTAGCTAGTTCTTTAATGACAACTTGGTATCCCATTTGCCTACTGTGTCATTTAATCCACCTTTTGCTGGACTCATAAAAATTCTGATATTAATATTATTTCCCATAAATGGTTATGTTTATCTGAATATTTTATTAGGACAAATTAGTAGAGTGAAGTTACAGGTTATAGCATATGAATGAGTTTAATGTTTTAATATGGTTTCCAAATTTACCTCTGGTAAGGTTTTGCCAACTAATATCTCCATCAGAAAAATACCACTGTTCCTATTTCCATGTACTTTTGTCTATATTAGATATTATTTTTCATTTATCTCTCTTCATTTTGAGGAGAAAAATTTTTTTAAATGTTTACATGATAGTTATTGAGATGTCTTTCTATGATTTTTCATTTATATCCTTTGCCAACATTTATATTTGAGTATTTGCCTTTTAATTATTGATTTGTTAGACATGATTACTAGTAGACCTAGAACAGCTTCACAATCTGCTTCTCATACATTAAGGAGAGTCACCCTCTCCCTAATTTTTAGGTAGCCTTTTAACTTTACAGTATTCTGAAATGGCAGGTCCCTGCCGGGGGGAGCTTTACTTATAGTAGTCACCATTAGTTTTGTTTGTTTGTGACAGGATCTTGCTCTGTCACCCAGGCTGGAGTACAGTGGCATGATCATGGCTCACTGCAGTCTTGACTTCCTAGGCTCAAGTGATCTTCCCTCCCCAGCCTCCCAAGTAGCTGGGACTATAAGCATGCACCATCATGTCCTGCTAATTTTTAAAATTTTTATAGAGATGGGTCTCACTCTGTTGCCCAGGCTGGTCTTGAACTCCTGGTCTCGAGTGATCATCCTGCCTCAGCCTGTCAAAGTGCTGGAATTATAGGTGTGAGCCACGAAGCCTGGCCTTACCTTGCTTTTTAAAAATTAGCAGTATATTATTAATAGGACATCTTCAACAGAAAGGCTTTCTTTTTCTTTTAAGAGATAGGGTCTCACTAGGTTAGCCAGGCTGGTCTCAAACTCCTGGCTTTAAGTAATCCTCCCATCTCAGCCTCCCAAAGTGCTGGAATTACAAGGATGAGCCACCATGTCCAACCCAGGAAGAAATTTAATGTAAACATGGGATAGGATGACTCTGGCATCAAACAAGACAACTTCAAAACTCCTTTCTCACCATAAAAAAATGAGGGCTGGGTGTGGTAGCTCATACCTGTAATCCTAGCAAATTAGGAGACTGAGGTGGGAAGATAGCTTAAGGTCAGGAGTTTGAGATCAGTCTGGACAACATAGCAAGACCCTGTCTCTACCAAAAATTTAAAAATCAGCTAGGTGTGCCATGTACCTATAGCCCTAGCTACCTGGGAGGCTGAGGTGGAAGGGTCACTTGAGCCCAGGAGTTTGAGTCTGCAGTGAGATATGAGCTATGTTCACATCAGTAAACTCCAGCCTGGGTGACAGAGTGAGACCCTGTCTGAAAATAAAACAGAAAAAGATCAGCATATGAGGTAACACATGATACATAAATTAGCTTGATTTAGCCATTCCACAATGTATGCATATATTAAAACATCATACTGTATGCCATAAATATATATTATTTTTATTAGTCAATTATGAATATAAATAAATGAAATAAAAAGAAATTTTAAAAATAAATAAATGAAGCACCCTGCCACTCTCCCCAGCACCCCTTAAAAATTCCTATCTTGGTTCTGCCACCATAATCATAGAATCTCAGAGTTGGAGAGTGTGGTAGAAGATTTGCTAGTCATGTGACAAAACCTGGTTCTTCTTTTTGCTAGGAAAACAGCTCAACCAAATCTTAAGCCTCCCTTGCAGCTAGATGTGGCCATGTGACTAAATTCTAGTGGATAGAATGCGAGTGGAGTTTATGTGCACTACTTCTCTGTTTTAAGGTCCAGCCCATAAAAACCTCCCCACACAATCCTCCATGTTCTCTCCCCGTCTGTTAGCAGGATGTCAATGCCTGTCAGTGCCACATGTTGAAGATGTGAAGGTGGGAGAATCACAAGATAAAAGTGGCCTAGTTCCTTGAATTACTACTTGGAAGAGAACCACCACTATCAGCCACTATTACCACATCCATGGTGAATGTCAGATGAGTGTGAAATAAATTTCCTTTCAGGCTTGAGCCATGAGACATTTTTTAGGTTTGATTATTACAGCAGCTAGTGTTCCCTTAATTAACACAGGCAGCAACCTCAGAGTCCCTGTAGTCCAGACTTCTTTCTGTCCAATGCCTGCTTCTCTTCCTTGGCATTCTACATTACTGGTCATCCTGTCTCTGCAAATAAGTGATCTCATGACCTCCAATTGACTTACGATCTCTTTGCAGGAAGTGGCTGTGTTAGTCACCATTGTGTCTTTAGTGTCTAGCAAGACTGGCATAATGCAACAGCTCAATAAATGTTTTGGGGTGAATGAAGACATGAACACCTCCTGAGGCAAAGAATTAATTCACTACCATATCAGTCAGTTTAATATACTTCAATCAGCTTGAATTATTAGAACATTACTTATATGGCGCCAATATCCATCATCCTTTACTAGTACCAATTTAGGACTGCCCTTTGCAGGCACACAAGATAAGTCTGAGCCTTCTTCAAGATAGACCTTTAGTTTTTTTGCGACAGGGTTTCACTCTGTCACCCAGGCTGGAGTGCAGTGGCATGATCTCAGCTCACTGCAACCTCCGCCTCCTAGGTTCAAGTGATTCTCATGCCTCAGCCTCCCAAATAGCTGGAATTATAGGCACCCTGCCACCAGGCCCAGATAATTTGTGTACTTTTAGTAGAGACAGGGTTCTGCCATGTTGACCAGGCTGGTGTCAAACTCCTGACCTCAGGTGATCCACCCACCTCAGCCTCCCAAAGTGCTGAAATTACAAGTATGAGCCACCATACCCAGCCACCCTTTAGTTATTTTTGATGATACTCCCTCCCATCCCTTCCATGACAAATCCCCTGGTCTCCAGGCTAAATAGTCAACATTTGTCAATTACTTTTTTCTTGCTTATAGTTACCAGAACTCTTATCTCCATCTTTACCTGCTTCTGGGCACACCCAGGTCTATCATTGCTTCCTACTCAATGGGTACTCAGGACAGAACATAATATCATAAACGTGGCACACACTGACCAGCCCTTGATGAACCAATTGCCCCACTTAGTCAGGACTGCATACTTCAATTTATACAGCCTAATATTTTCATTGTCCCTGAGGTGGCCATGTCACCTGTTGACTAATTTAGAGCTTGTGATCAAACTTCCTATCTCTTCTATCTCCTTTCCTCTGGCTCTAACATTCATACTAATATCTACTATGTGACCTTAGGCAAGTCATTCCACATTTCTGGGAATCATTTCCCATGTGTAAAATGAGGTAGTTGGACCAGGTGATTTTTCAGATTTTTTTTTCTGCTTTCTAACATGCTTTAGGTCTAAAGCAGGAAGTTCTGGGAGACTTCACTTTGTACTTTGATGTAAAATCTCTCACTCATAGGAGTATGGGAATGTAAATCAACCTGGAAATGCTAAACAACATGAAACCGTACAGGTAATTTTCATCAAACAACATGAAACCGTATAGGTAATTTTTCTCAGCTGTACTACACTTGTATCCACAGATATCTGGATACTGTGACTAGGCCAATGGATTATACCAAACTGTAGTCATTAAGAAAAGAGAAAATCAGGCATAGGCAAAAAATAAGCAAACAAACAAAAAATCAGTGAGAGCTTGGGGGGAACCAGACTGTGGTTTTCTCCATCTTTTTCTTTTTCTTTTTCTTTTTTTTCCTTTCCTTTTCTTTTCTTTTCTTTAGAGACAGAGTCTCGCTCTGTCACCCAGGCTAGAGTGTAATGGTGTGCGATCATAGCTCACTGCAGCCTTGAACTGCTGGGCTCAAGTTATCCTCCCACCTAGGCCTCCTGAATAGCTAGAACTACAGGTGTGCATCACCATGGCCAGCTAATTTTTAAATATTTTATTTAGAAACAGGGACTTGCTATGTTGCCCAAGCTGGTCTTAAACTCCTGGCCTCAAGTGATCCTCCCACCTATGCCTCCCAAAGTGCTGGAATGACAAGTATGAGCCACTGCACCATCACACCTGGTCCTCTCCATCACTTTTCTTTTTTTCTTTTTTTTTTTTTTTTGAGATGGAATCTCACTCTGTCACCCAAGCTGGAGTACAGTGGTGCAATCTTGGCTTACTGCAACCTCCACTTCCTGAGTTCAAGTGATCCTCCCACCTCAGCCTCCCTGTTAGCTAGGACTTCAGGTGTGTGCCTCCATGTCCGGATAATTTTTGTATTTTTAGTAGAGACGGGGTTTCACCATGTTGGACAGGCTGGTCTCAAACACCTGACCTCAAGTGATCTGCCCACCTCGGCCTTCCAAACTGCTGAGATTACAGGCGTGAGCCACCGTGACTGGCCTCCATCACTTTTTTAATGGGGATAGTGACCATGAGAAAGGGGACATACATTTCATTCAGCAGAAAGCTTTGTTTTATGTGTTGTCAATTTCCTTATCTCATTTCACACACTGTACAACCATACCAAAAAAAATACTCTCAGCTATTGGGCAAATAAATGCTATTTGCTAGAGAAATCAAATCATATCTCCATATGTCTTGCCTTTGGTCAAATTCTTATCAAGCAGACATCTTACTGCTTACATTTTACTTACTACTTATATTTTAGCTGATTAATGTCTCCTGATATTTCTGCCTGACAGCCCTCAATCCATACCCAAGAGGCTGGATCCATCTCTCACCCTAGACTGAGATTCTACAAATTATTAATTGACCTCCTTTGAAAAACTCATTGCCAGCTTTATAACTCGATCTGGGCACACTCCCCGTCAGGGCCTGCATTTCCTGTGGATGATGCATTGGTTTCCTAGGTGACAGTGGGAAGGAATAGACCTGTTAGCTTGTGGCTTCTGACTCACTCACTGCAATGGACGTCATAGAATTGTAGCTGAACAAATGGATGCTGATAATAAGTATGTGCCTAAGGTAGCAGCGGGGCACCAATGGTTAAAACAATCCCATTGTACCAGCTCTCCCTCCTTCTAAGCAAGCTGACAGGCCAACAGAAATACCAGAACTCAAAAAAGATACAACAGATTTCCCCAGTCAAATATAAGTTCACAGTGGAGTCCTATTTACATCCCCAAGATTTTGCTCCTATCCCTGGAGAATTTCCTTTTCCTTTCCGGAATGTAGAAGTACCAGGATTCTGTAACAAATCGTCATATGGAGGCTGAAGAGAGTGTGATGGAAACAAGCCAAAAACTCACCAGAAGTCTGTTCACGAAGGTGACAGCTGCTTTTGAACTTTTACATTTGCTTCCTGAGAGGCAATTCACAGTGGACTAACCAATCATCAGAGCCCAGAGTGAAACATACATTCTATTGAGCAATTAATCTTCAGAAAATTTGAATTTCATGAAGCCTGAAGATGCTGTCTATCACACACACACACACACACAGAGAGAGAGAGAGAGAGAGAAAGAAAGAGAATGATTGAGATTGACTTTCTAGCTACCTGCTTTTGCATCAACTGATCTCAGCCACGTACAAGTCAAAGAAGACTGCCTGGAGTAAAAAAGAAAATATGAAGAGCCCCGTGTCCTTCACGTCTGAACCAGGGAAGACTGAATGGATTCTTTAGATTCTTGAATTCCTTAAATGATGAGCAAACCTAAAGGTTCCCTACTGGAGATAATGCATCTTGTTTTCCACTGGGCCTTGAGGGATGCTTTAAATAGCATCAGCAAGCATCCGAATGAATTAGACAGCAAATGTAGGTTAGCTTTATTTAGACAGATAAAGACAAGCAGAGAAAGTTGTCTGGTTCAAGGGCAGTGCAGCCTGACACGACAGCCTTTCTCAAAGGAGGGGAAATTGCTTTGGGAGAGAGAGGTATTTTGGGCAAAGAGCAAAGTTCCTTGGATCTCCAGGGAAAGAGATGCTAAATTCTTCAGCACAGAAGGGCAGGAATTGAGAATGGCTTGCCATTCATTGAAGGAAAGAGCCGGACAGTTAAAATATAAAGCAAAACTTAGTATCACACATCATCTCTAAGTCCACACATCATCTTTTCTCTTTCCTATTTCTTGGGAACGCCACCAGAAAAGACAAGCTTCCCAGAACACAAGCTGGCCTAGCCAGTTTACGTGAGTGTTCTGGAGTGTACTTGAGACCCTTGGCAAATTCTGAGTCAGGAAATTAGTGCAGATGAAGAACCCTTGGAGACTGGAAGCCTAGGAAGCAGGGAACCTGGCAAATTTGGGGACATTCACACGTTAAACAGAAATGTGAATGCTTGAAAAAAAGTTACAACTAATGAATTTGGTTAATTTTCTTCTTCTTCCCCATCCACTCTCTTAGACTATTTTTTAAAAATAAAGGCCGGGCGCGGTGGCTCATGCCTGTAATCCCAGCACTTTGGAAGGCCGAGGCGGGCGGATCACCTGAGGTTAGGAGTTCAAGACCAGCCTGGTTAACATGGTGAAACCCCCGTCTCTACTAAAAATACAAAAATTAGCTGGGCATGGTGGCAGGTGCCTGTAGTCCCAGCTACTCAGGAGGCTGAGGCAGGAGAATCACTTGAACCCGGGAAGTGGAGGTTGTAATGAGCCGAGATCGTGCCTTTGCACTCCAGCCTGGGGGACAGAGCAAGACTTCGTCTCAAAATGCTTAAAAAAAAAATGCTTCTTCCTATACCTTTTCTGAAAATAAATGCCTTATGGAAGATCTAGATCACATACTAACTCTGGTATGTGTTTTCACTGTGATGTTTATGACTTCTCCTCTTTTTGTTTTTTTTTCTCAGTTGGCAGAAGCTGAATGATATTTGATGTCTTAAAGTCCAGTAGGTCGTAGCCCCATTGGTAATTAGTTTTAAAGATTTTCAAAAGTCTCAATTAGTACATTCATATTATTTGAATAAGTTATAATTTTAAGCATTTAATAATTTTATGAGTAAACCATTTTATACCTAATGTATTTTTATGTTCCTAAAGGAACAATGAATTTAGACTTGTGAAATATTTTTAAAATATCTAAAAACTTTGTTTTGCATAGATTTTCATTTCTTCCCAAAACTAATTTTGTAGATGTTTTCTTTCTTTAAGGGTATTACAACTTCTGAAAAGTATACAACTTGCGCATCACCAAGACAGCATCATAGGGAAAATATGCTATAACGCTGTCATGACGCAAAATGGAAACTTTATTTATTGATTTATTTTTGGAAGACAGGGTCTCCCCCTGTCACCCAGGCTGGAGGGCAGTGGCATCGTAGCTCACTGCAATCTCAACCTCCTGAGCTCAAGCGATCTCCCACCTCAGCCTCCCGAGTAGCTGGGACCACAGGCACGTACTATCTTGCCCAGCTAATTATTTCGTTTTGGGGTTTGGTTTTGTTTGTCTGTTTGTTTGTTTGCCAAGACAGAGTCTCACTATGCTGCTCAGGCTGGTTTCGAACTCGTGGGCTCAAACAATTCACCCTCCTCGGCCTCCCAAAGTGCTGAGATTCCTTGCAAGAGCCACCATGCCCGGTCTAAACTTCATTTTGAATTAAACATTTATGCCACTTTCTTTGTACTTATTATTTCTGCACTCATTTCACTCATTCTCTCCTTCCACAATTATTTGTGGAGTTCCCCCTGTATGCACATAAAGTGAGCATCATACTCAGTGGTTCCCTTTCCTCATGATCACTGCTTTTCTCTTCCTAATTATTAATTATTTTTCTTTCTTTCTTTCTTTCTTTCTTTCTTTCTTTCTTTCTTTCTTT
>NC_045441.1:120383738-120411475 GCF_002776525.5 Piliocolobus tephrosceles | reverse complement strand
TCTCTCTCTCTCTCTCTCTCTCTCTCTCTCTCTCTCTCTCTCTCTCTTTCTTTCTTTCTTTCTTGGAGACAGGGTCTCCCTCTGTCACCCAGGCTGGAGTGCAGTGGCGTCGTAGCTCACTTCAATCTCAACCTCCCGAGCTCCTTTCACTCTGTGCACCCCAAGCTCCCTCTCTAGTTACCTTTGCTGGTAAACTCGTGTATGTACTAAAAATGTATTCAGTTGAGAAGTACAGTCTTTCATTTTAACAAAAAGCACACAAACTTCCCTAGTTCACTGCCAAAAACTCAATATTCTTTTAACTATTTGTGAGATTGGCAAATCAGTTAATCATTGGATGTCATTATAATTCTAGGAAGGTGATGGAAAGCCAATCAATATCACTATAATTATAAAGTAATAGATTCAAAAGACTTATCTGAGACCTGGATGCCAAGCTTATTCCAATGTTATATTAACATTTTATAAAACCCCCTCACCTAAACCAATCCTATAAATTTTTCAAGTGTGTGGTTACAAGAATCTAATCAAAAGGAAAACTACTCTTTTATTTCTTTGTGGCAAAGGAGCTAACATTTCTACATGAACTGAAATTGAAAAACTTAATAGCATCCCTGGGATCTATAATTTTTTGTTCTGACATCTTTAATCACTTCGCTATTAGAGTATCTTTATTATAATTTCTCAATTTGTGCTAATAATAAGACCTTTTACATGTTCTTCAATAAGTCAATTTCAGAACGTGTTTTTAATATTTTTTAAATGCTGGAGAAAAACTTTTATATGGAGGTAGGAAGCAAAGTTAAAATCAATCACTGATCCAAATAAATAAAATATGATGTATATAACATTAAAAAATTATAGGAATGAATTTTTTGTTTGTGTTTTTCTGTGTCCTTCATGTTCGCTGAACTAAATATTATAATTTCAGTAATTTTTAACACTCTAAAGGAGAAAATATTATAATAGTATCTGACTAGGTAAAATAAGAATCACACGTTTTATTTTTATTTTGCGACATTTGTGGTTCTTCAGCATGACATTGGCATTCTTCCTCTTCTGATGCAACTTCCTTCTCTGTTTCATTTTGTTTTGGTTGAAGTTGTTTCAACCTCCCCCTTCTCTAAGCAGTCTTTCAGCTTGTCTGAGGTTTTGAGCTGTCACTTTGTTTTCTGAATACTCTTGTTTTTGGTGGCGACACCTACATATAAACATCTAGCCACCCATCCAAATGGACACACACCCACACACGCTCAGACTCATAGACACACAGACACAGATCTGCACGGACGAGCATGCACACATGCACAGCCTCAACGTGTACATCCTCCTGCAGGGAGTTCAAACCACTCCAGCTGTTTTCTGGCCCTGGCCACAAGAGCAACAGTCAAGTTCTAATGTCAGTTCTCTGACTGGAACCAGCACTAATAAATGCTGCTGCTTCCAAGGAAGCCCTTATGTCACCTGGAGCAAGAGGAAGACAGCTGTACAGGTTCAAGACGATGGAGCCAAGTGCTTCAGGCTGCATGTAGCTATACACAGTGGGGAAGAAACAAGCATTGGGGTTCTACCTGAAGTGCTTTGTCCCAGCTATCTTTTGACAGCCATGGACTGATAGATTAAGACTCAGTTCCTATGTATGAACTCTCTGAAGCTTTTCCTGATGTGCTAACTGTCCCTCCTCTGTACTGATACAATCCTTGTTTGGTTGAATGTTTACCTTCTCCTCTCCTGCCCTGTCAGGCCCATCAGATTTAAAACTTTTTTTTTTTTTGAGACGGAGTCTTGCTCAGTCACCCAGGCTGGAGTGCAGTGGTGCGATCTAGGCTCACTGCAACCGCTGCCTCCCAGGTTCAAACGATTCTCATGCCACAGCCTCCCCAGTAGCAGGGACTACAGGTATCCGCCACCATGCACAGCTAATTTTTGTTTTTTTAGTAGAGATGGGGTTTCACCATGTTGGGCAGGTTGGTCTCGGACTCCTGACCTTAAGTGATCCATCTGCCTCAGCCTCCCAAAGTGCTGGGATTACAGGCGTGAGCCACTGTGCCTGGCCAATAGAGACAGACATATAAACAGAAGCCATGATGTCCTGGTCAGTTGCAAGATGAGATGGAGGCTCCCCATGCCATTACTCACCCAGACTCAGGGCTTATGTACTGTAGGGAAGGAAGGCACAGGACAATTGAAATTGACCCTGCAGGGAAAGGCAAGGACGCCATGTGAACCTGACTAATGTAAGATTTACAATTAAGATTGTTTTGACCTAAGGGAAGATGTATGGTAAATACATGCTCTTACATAAGGAACAACAGATAAACTGGAAATCTTAGAAGCCTTCCCAGAACTGGGGTTAATCAGAAGTCAACATGGCGGATCAGCATCCAAGGTGCTTTGGCCCCCACAAGGGACTACATATGAAAGTAACTCAGCAGCAAACAGAGCTGCTGCCGCCTCATCATCCCCACCACTGGGATTTCTTCTGGTGACCAATAAATAAGTTTGTAAACCAAATATAAAATACTAAGCCCCCCAACTAAACAGATCCCCTTTTGGCCAAGGGAACCCCCAGAAAATCCCAAAAAACTGAATTCCCAGCCATGATGGGAAGGGAGGTGGGATACACCTCCTTATACTTCCTCCCTTTTGGATTTGGGCACAACTGACCCGTGTTAATATTAAAATAGAGACCATAAGACTGTCAAAACAGACTTTTTGTGGCAGTAAGATACCAAATTATAAAGAAGACCTAAGGCCATGTCAGGCAAGTGTTAAGTCACACCCTACAAACCACAGAATCTTGTTAAATGGATTTTTAAAAATTAACCTGGTATAATGTGGCTTACTTTCCAAACTGACTCTCATATAGCCACAGGACAGAAGACCCTGAAGGAAATAAAAATATTTTAGCCCAAAGTATATTTCTTTGACATATTTTGAAGTAGCCCTGCAAAGCCATCATGAAAGGGGGAAACCTGCATCTGTAGAGAATCTCTATTAATGCAGCCAGGCTTTGTTAGATCTAAGAGAGATTCACTGGCTGGACGCAGTGAATCTCTATTAAACTCTATTAGTGCAGTCAGGCTTTGTTAGATCTAAGAGAGATTCACTGGCTGGACGCAGTGACTCGGGCTTGTAATCCCAGCACTTCAGGAGGCTGAGACAGGAGGATCACTTGAGCCCAGGAGTTCGAGACCAGTCAGGGCAACATGGCAAGACCCCATTACTATGAATAATAAAAAAAATTTAGCAGCCTGTGGAGGCATGGGCTTGCGGTCCCAGCTCCTCGGGAGGTGGAATCAGATGGATCGCCTGAGCCCAGGAAGTTGAGGATGCGGTGAGCTGTGGTCTTGCCACCACATGTGTCCAGCCTGGGTGACATAGTGAGACCCTGTCTCAAAACAACAACAACAACAACACACACACATACACACGCACACACACATACAGTTCTGAAAAGAGACACTGGCCATGTATTCTCTCTGAGGGTTGTGATCTAGGAGGCTTCTTCTACATAACAAAGGCCTTGGTCCCCACAACTCCTCTATCTTAACTCAGACATTTCTTTCTACTAACTTCAAGTCTTCAGATAATAGCTTAACTTGCTCAACCAAAGGGGGCAGGGGCATCACACACCGGGGCCTGTCATGGGGTGGGTGGCTAGGGGAGGGATAGCATTAGGAGAAATACCTAATGTAGATGACGGTTTGATGGGTGCAGCAAACCACCATGGCATGTGTATACCTATGTAACAAACCTGCATATTCTGCACATGTACCCCAGAACTTAAAGTATAATTAAAAAAAAAAAAAGCATCCCTAAAACCCACCTAAGGCTTAAGCTCCACACCCTACCCCTACATCCTGCTTAAAGATGTCACGCCTTTTTGGGCCGAGCCTATGTATACCTTCTGTGTATTGATTTATGTCTTTGCCTGTAACTCCTGCCTCTCCAAAATATATAAAACCAGACTATAACCTGACCACCTCAGGACGACTTACTCAATGCTTCTTGAATTTTTGTTTTCTCTGGGTTACGGTCACTTCTACTGACTCACAATCAACTCTTTAAAAGATTTTACAGAGTTTGGATTTTCGGTGAACAAGTCCAATCCTACTTACAAGATAAACCTTTAAAAAACTTGCAAGTGCAAGTGCGAAGAAACTGTTCTATCAAGGAAGGTTGTGTTAATAATGGGAAAATGTGGCATGGATCTTTTAAATTGATTGATAAGACTTATGTTCCAGAGTACAGTGTTTCAACATTTGAACTGTTTTAGCATCAAGAGAGGGTAAGGATGAGATGTAACTGTGTCTGGTTCTTCACTTGCATGATTTCATTTTAATTGTCACAAAAACCCATAAAAGAAATCTTATTGTCTTCATTTTATAGATGAAGAAAGCGAGGCTGAGAAAGGATAAGAATTAGGGGAAAACCCCTAAGTCAGCAGAGTTGAGGTTTGAACCCAAATATGCCTGACTCCAAAATCCTTTCTTTATTCCTCTTGATTCCTCCCAAGAGCTATTTTTAAAATGTTGACATAAGGGCCGGTGCAAGGTGGCACATCACACCTATAATCCCAGCACTTTGGGAGGCCGAGGTAGTCAGATCACTTGAGCCCAGATCTTGAGCTCAAGAATGTTCAGATAAGAATGTTCTATTGCCGAGACCAGCCTGGGCAACATGACGAAACCCTGTCTCTACAAAAATAAAATTAGCTGGGCATGGTGGTGTGCACCTGTAGTCCCAGCTACTCAGGGGGCTGAGGTGGGAGGATGTCTTTTTTTTTTTAAATTATTTTATTTTATTTTTTATTTTTTTTTCCAGTTATGTATATTATATACAATGTCCAACTTTTAATAAAAAATTGCAATACATGTAAAAAACAATAAAATATGCCACATATCTAGGTAGGTGGGGGATGAAATAACAAAAATTTTCCAGGAGAGGATGCAGATGATGGACTTAAAGAACATTTTAAAGCAACTACTAAAAATATTTTTCCATAACTGAGGATACTATTTTTTTTTTTACTTTTTTTTTTAATTATATTTTAAGTTCTAGGGTACATGTGCATAACGTGCAGGTTTGTTACATATGTATACTTGTGCCATGTTGGTGTACTGCACCCATCAACTCGTCAGCACCCATCAATTCGTCATTTATATCAGGTATAACTCCCAATGCAATCCCTCCCCCCTCCCTCCTCCCCATGATAGGCCCCGGTTTGTGATGTTCCCCTTCCCGAGTCCAAGTGATCTCATTGTTCAGTTCCCACCTATGAGTGAGAACATGCGGTGTTTGGTTTACTGTTCTTGTGATAGTTTGCTAAGAATGATGGTTGGGAGGATGTCTTGAGCCTGGGAGGTTAAGGCTACATTGAGTGGAGGTTGCCCCACTGCACTCCAGCCTGGGGAACAGAGGGAGACCCTGTCTCAACAACAACAAAAATTGTTGACATTAACTTTTGGTTGAAGAGAGAATGAAAAACAAAGATTGGATATTGATTAAGCTCTGATTGTGGGCCACACACGAAGCTGGGCCCTAATGGGGGACAGAATAAATTATCCTGTGCTGGAAGGGAAGAGCATGGATGGAGTGCAGGGAGCTGCCACATGAGCAAAGGATGAATAATAAACAATGAAATACGAGTGAAGGCTGGGCACGGTGGCTCAATCCTATAATCCTAGCACTTTGGGAGGCTGAGGTGAGCAGATTAATTGGGGCCAGGCGTTTGAGACCAGCCTGGCCAACGTGGTAAAACCCTGGCTCTATTAAAAATCCAAAGTTAGCCATGTGTGGTGGTGTGCACCTGTGATCCCAGCTACTCTAGAGGCTGAGGCAGGAGAATTGCTTGAACCTGGGAGACACAGGTTACAGTAAGCCAAGATTGCTCCACTGTACTCCAGCCTGGGTGACAGAGTGAGACTCTGTCAAAAAAAAAAAAAAAGAGGAAGGAAGGAAGGAAAGAAAGAAAGAACAAGACAGAGAAAGAGAGAGAAAGAAAAAGAAAGAAAGAGAGAGAGAGAAAGAGAGAGAAAGAAAGAAAGAAAGAAAGAAAGAAAGAAAGAAAGAAAGAAAGAAAGAAAGAAAGGAAGGAAGGAAGGAAGGAAGGAAGGAAGGAAGGAAGGAGGGAGGGAGGGAGGGAGGGAGGGAAGGAAGGAAGGAAGGAAGGAAGGAAGGAAAGAAAGAAAGAAGAAAAGGAAAGAAAGAAAAGAAAAGAAAGGAAGAAAGGAAGGCTAGTTGTCATAAAGGGAATTGCCTTGCGCTGAAGAACTAAAGGGAGGAGTGGTTGGTTCTGGTTGTGCCCAGAGGCAAGGAAGGTTTCATAGAACACTGGAAGAACATTCTGATAAGATGCTGAGCAGAGCAGGGAAGGAGTCCCAGGTGTCAGGACACTGCAGAGTAAGAAACAGGTTACAGGAGCTGGGGAGAAAAGCTCACATGACCTCAGTACATGGTTGAAATAGTGAAAAGTGATGGTAGATTTGAGGCTGACCATAGAAGGTTGTGAAGAAAAGTCTGAACATGAAATGGGAATTCTGGAAGGTTTTTGAGTGGGAAAGGCAAAGATCCAATCAAATCCTTGACCAAAACATCTCAAAATATTGCTGAATCCATTCTGACACCAGATCACAAGTACATAAGGTACACAAAGCAGAAAAATATAGAAAATCAATACTCCTCATCAAGACTCAAAAATAAATGGCCCACTAACTTCCAAAAAACCAACCAAACAAACAAAAAAACAGCAAATGAGAAGATATATGCCTGAATGAATGAGCTCAAACCCAGCCTGCCCTTTTCCTTCTGTACTGGCCAAGAATAGTCCCATTCTCATGACTCATAAGACAACCTCATCAACCAAAAACCCTGGGGCAACAAATACAATGCCCTGCTCCCACATAGAAAAAACTCCAAGAGTGAAATGACAATTCCTTTCATTTCCTTCTTGTTCAGAAGCCAGACCATGAAGATTTACTGAACTATTCTCTCACCTGAATACACTAGATAAACATGCTAGGATGGGAACTCGATCCTGATGGCTTAATTGAGTTAAAAGGAAAAGTGCGGATCATCTAAAAGCCTCTCAATGGTTTCAGAGAGGCTGTCACTGCTCTGAAAGCCCTAATGGCGTTTCTGAGTTTCTTGGTTAGGGAGGAGCAGAATGAATTTCCTAGCACAGAACTCAAAAGCACTGGAAGTCAGCAGTTCTGAAAGACTGCAGAAAGGGCTTGTTTACATTTTTCTCTTGGGCTGAAACCCATCTATTTAAACTTTAACCAGAGGCAATTATAAAACCATGGTGAGCCAGAGATGGCAGCCTGCACAAGACGGGGAGACAGATGCCAACAGTCTGGCATTGAAGGAGGAAAGAGAGAGGAGTATTTTGAGAAAGGGGCCAAGGAAGAACAACAAGGAAGGTTTTAGAAGCAAAAGGTGTCACCTAGGCAGCTGGTCTTTATGAGAAGTGGCTGGGGAGAAAGTAGGGAGGGAGGGGAGAAGGCAGGCAGGGTGGAGAGGCCAGGAAGGACAGCAGGCTCTGAGGGAGTAGGAAGGGCTGGGGCTGCCACCAGCCCACCAGTTCACAAGTCCCACCCAGTAACAGCTGACTGCTCTAGCTCCTCTGTTTATACCTTTTTTCCCTCCTTGGGTCAAAAGTGCATTAGTCCAGAAAACCAGCAGCCATGAGGAGAGGCCAGCCTGGAGCAGACACACCCAGCCTGCCAGGACACAGGCCCTCTTCCTCGAAGGCCAAGCCTCCTTTTCCGTGCAGGTTTTCCTGGCAGAGACCCACCGGGGAGCCTTGATGAGCAGCCCAGTGACGTCAGAGGAAATACCCAACTCGACAAAGGATCCTACTCCAGTTGTCAATAAACGAAACTGGATCGTTAGCATGCCCTGATCTGGGTCTTAGAATTTCCTAAATCCTAAGGACAAACTCAGAGAGAGATCTGTTGCTCCAAAGAGAATGTTTTTATCTTGGATTTGAGGAGGCCTGTGGACCTGACACTGACATTAGGGCCGGTTTTAGACGCATATACAAATATGAGGTGGCCAGGACTCCAGCTGTTATGGACTGTTTGTCTCTTCTCAAATTTCATATATTGAAAATCTAACCCCCAAAGTCATGGTTTTAGGAGTGGATCCTCTGAGAGGGGATTAGGTCATGAGGGGCTCTGATTAGTGTCCTTATAAAAGAGACCTCAGAGAGACATCGTCCTTCCTTCCGCCATGTGGAGACACAGCAAGAAGGTGTTGTTTATGGACCAGAAAGCAGACCTCACCAGACACTGAATCTGCCATGACTGTGGCTTCCCAACTCTAGAGCTGTGAGAAACAAATTTCACGTGTTCATGAGCCATCCATCTATAGTATTTTATTACAGCAGCCTGAGCAGACTAAGATACCGTCCCCCAAATCTCTAGTATTTCTATTTTATTTTATTTTTCTGAGACGGAGTCTCTCTGTCACCCAGGCTGGAGTGCATTGGCGCAATCTTGGCTCACTGCAAGCTCCACCTCCCGGGTTCACGCCATCCTCCTGCCTCAGCCTCCCGAGTAGCTGGGCCCACAGGTGCCCGCCACCATGCCCGGCTAATTTTTTGTATTTTTAGTAGAGACGGGGTTTCACCATGTTAGCCAGGATGGTCTCCATCTCCTGACCTTGTGATCCACCTGCCTCAGCCTCCCAAAGTGCTGGGATTACAGGCATGAGCCACTGCGCCCGGCTAAATCTCTAGTATTTCAAGGAGCCTGTTATCCTAACCTGAGAGGTTCACTCCTTTTAGGGTTTTTTTTGAGACAGGGTCTCACTCCGTCATGCAGTGGCATGATCACTGTAACTTCCAACTCCTGGGCTCAAGTGATCCTCCGGCGTCAGTCTCCCCAGCAGCTGGGATTACAGGCACTTGCCACCACGCCCAGCTAATTTTTGTATTTTTAGTAGAGATGGGGTTTTGCCATGTTGGCCAGGCTAGTCTCAAACTCCTGACCTAAGGGGATCCGCCCACCTTAGCCTCCCAAATTGCTGGGATTACAGGTGTGAGCTACCGCACCCAGCCTCAGCTAATTTTCAAATTTTTGTATAGAGACCAGGTTTCTCTGTGCTGCCCAGGCTGATCTCAAATTCTTGGCCTCAAGCGATTGATTGTCCCCACTAGCTTCCCGAAGTGCTGGGATTATAGGTGTGAGCCTCCAAACCTTTTTAAACTTCTTGGTTTTGATGTCCCTGTTAAGATGCAAATGTAGGCAGGATTCAACGGCTCACACCTGTAATCCCAGCACTTTGGGAGCCCGAGGTGGGCAGATCACGAGGTCAGGAGTTCATGACCAGCCTGACCAACATGGTGAAACCAATCTCTACTTAAAATACAAAAATTAGCCAGGTGTGGTGGCATGTGCCTGTAATCCCAGCTACTCAGGAGGCTGAGTCAGGAGGATCACTTGAACCCAGGAGGCAGAGGCTGGAGTAAGCCGAGATCGCACCACCGCACTGCAGCCTGGGCAAGAGAGCAAGACTTTGTCTCAAAAAAAACCAAAAACAACAACAACAATAAAAAAAAGCACATGCCGTGTATAGCGCTGAGGCTGTAACTTAGAAGTGATCAGCTCATTTCTTAGCAAGAATTCGCTATCAGTTCCAGCCAGCTCAGCAGGAGAAGCCTGTGGGAAGAAGATCCAGGAAAAGCATTTTAGAGATGGCGAATGGGCAGAGGCCTTGGGAATTATAAGCGGCAAGCTGGCAGGAGGCATGAAAGAGCCAGAGACAAATCTCTGTGTAGCAATGAGGCCTGGTCCCGCAACACAGGGTTAGTGTAGGCAGCAGAAACCCAAGCTCATCCTAACTTCCTGTAAATCTTTCTTCTCTGCTAACCCAGCTCTTACAAGGCAAAGTCATCTGGGGCACAGCCAGATGGACATATGGAAGGTTCAGAGGATTAGCAGAGTACCTGTGATGTTCCGAGCTATGGCTACGGTCTTCCAGAGTAAGGAGGCCAATGTCCTGGGCTTGTCTCCAGGCCAGTTTGCTGTTCTCACCAGAAAATCTGTCCCACAGCTCTGAACTGGTTGCCTGACTCCAGCCAACCATCTAAAAATTTCATGACCCTGTTCACAAGGGTCTGGAAGGGGAATGTGGGAAAGAGTCCCTGCAAACTCATCCAGATTGGTAACAGATCCTTGCCTATGTGGGGGCAGAGGACTTCTTACCATGAAGATAGCATAGTGCTGGTTATATGCTGAAATTGTATTTATTTATTTATTTTTCTGAGATAGAGTCTTGCTCTGTTACCCAAACTGGAGTGCAGTGGCATGATCTCTGCAACCTCTACCTCCCAGGTTCAAGCCATTCTTGTGCCTCAGCCTCCCGAGTAACTGGGATTACAGGTGCACACCACCATGCACAGCTAATTTTTCTTTTCTTTTGTTTTTTATTTATTTATTTATTTTTAGCAAAGACACGATTTTACCATGTTGGCCAGGCTGGTCTTGAACTCCTGACCTCAGGGGATTCACCTGCCTTGGCCTCCCAGAGTGTTGGGATTACAGGCATGAGCCACTGTACCCGGCCTGAAATTGTACTTTTTAATGTTTATATGGGTACAAATGGCTTCCTTGTGCCCTGATCCCTGGAGAGAAAGAAGGGTAGAGTCTGATGTCTTCTGCAGAATTAAACCTGTGAACACACGACTGCCTGTGGATATCCCAGGGGGCACACAGAGGTTTCAGAGGAATACACACACTGCCCATACCCAACAGAGAGTGTTATACCTTAGGGGAGATGCTTTGCACAAGCAGCCATGAAATCTCCAAAGGAGATCCTGGGAGACTATATATAAAGCAGAGTGGCAGCATAGTGGAGTGGTGAAAATCAAACTGCAGGTGTTAAAGATGCTAATACCAGGAAGATGTCTTCCCTTCTTCCACCATGTGGGGACACAGCAGGAAGGTGCCATCTATAAACCAGAGAAGTAACAGCTGGGTAACTCTGAGCAAGTCCTTAACCTCTCTGGCCTTCAGTTTCCTTTTCCTCATCCATAAAATTCAGGCAATAGTAGTTCTTAGCTCACAGAGTTGTTGAAAGGATTAAAGGAATTAATATTTAAAAATACTTAGAGGCCAGGCGCAGTGGCCTGTAATCCCAGCACTTTGGGAGGCTGAGGCGGGCAGATCACTGGAGGTCAGGAGTTCGAGACCACCCTAGCCAACATAGTGAAACCCCATCTAAAAAACTACTACTGTAGTTTTAGTACTACTGTACTAAAAAACTACAGAAATTAGACAGGCATGGTGGTGCATGCCTGTAGTCCCAGCTACTCAAGAGGCTAAGGTAAGAAAATTGCTTGAATCCGAGAGGTGGAGGTTGCAGTGAGCCGAGATCACACCACCACACTTCAGCCTGGGTGACAGAGCAACATTCCATCTCAAAATAAATAAATAAATAAAATAAAATCACTTGGAACAGTGTCTGTCACACAGTAGGAACTATTTAAGTGTTACATTTAAAAAGTGGCAAGAGGCCGGGCATGGTGACTCATGCCTGTAATCCCAGCACATTGGGAGGCTAAGGTGGGTGGATCACCTGAGGTCAGGAGCTCAAGATCAGCCTGGTCAACATGGTGAAACCCTGCCTCTACTAAAAATACCCCCCCAAAAAAAAATTAGCCGGGCGTGATGGCGCATACCTGTAATCCCAGCTACTCAGGAGGCTGAGGCAGAAGAATCATCCAAACCAGAAGGCAGAGGTTGCAGTGAGCTGAGATCATGCCACTGCACTCCAGCCTGGGTGACAGAGCCAGTCTTCCAAAAAAAAAAAAAAAAAAAAAAAGGTGGCATGATCAAATCTCCAGGCTGGAAACCTCAGTTGGTTCCATGATTCACCCAGTGTCCTAAGGAGGTCTTCCGTTGGCTCTGTTCTGCACTTACCCTCTCAGTATACTGGCATGAGGAGGTTGGAAGATGCCTGGACAGCTTTCTCCACCAGCACTAGGCAGGGACCTCTTTCGTATGCTGCGTTTTGGCTATGTGCATGCCCAGGGCCATGGCCAAGCCAGAACCAACAATGGAGAGCTCCACCCAGGGCTTGGACCAGAAATGGGCATCCCTCAATTCAAACCCTGCAGGTCCTTTCCGGGCTCCATGTCTGTACTGTCACCAAATGTTGCAACTCAACCTGTCCATCATGAGTACTGTGCACCAAGCCAGGGTTACAGAACACAAGGAAAAGCTATACTTGAGAAAGATAGGAAGAGGTTTGCTGCAAATCATTGATATGAGGCAGATGGATTAACACAGGAGAAAAGGTATACAAATTTACTTCATATGTATGAAACTGCTCACACAGGGTTGACAAGAATTGCATGCCAGGTTCTGGACAGAAATATAGGTATTTATAAGCATTAATATAATAAAACATATTACATAATATGTTATATAATATCATTAATTAAATATAAGCATTAATCAGGCTGCACTTTGGCCCACTTCCTTGCTGCTAAAAGTCACTAGATACTGAAGATTTGTATCCTCTTTGTTCCTCTAGACAGGATCTCTGATGTTAGAATCAATCATAAGGCTTTTGTTTAAGGATCACTTAAGATGTTTTTTAGACCCCTGATTCTAACAACCAATTTGAAGACTCCCACAGAGGAAGAGGATCAGTATGAGCAAATAGCTGCTTCATCTCCCTGTCCCATGATATCACTCTATACTCTTCTACCAACTGAAGACCTCCACACTGGTCCACTCCAAAACCCTTAACAACCCTAGCTCCAAATTCCTCCTGGAACTGGTCCACTCCAAAACCCTTAACAACCCTAGCTCCAAATTCCTCCTGGAGATGGGTTTGAGTTTTTCTCCCATCTCCTTGTTCAGTGACCCTGTGATTAAACCTCTTTCTCTGCTCCAACCGGGTGTCTCGGTATATTGACTTGCTGTGGGCATTGGGCAACAAACCTATTATGGTTACATGTATACAAGGGAGCCTTCAGAATGAAGACCCAGCTTCCCAATGAGATACAAAAGCTTTGATACCATCTTGAGGCTACAGAAGAAAAAAAAAAACGGAGGCTTGGATCTTTGTACAGCAGGTTATGGGAGTGAGGAGAAGGAGAATTCTGTTGAGGGGCAATAAATGATTACTAGGGAGAATGATAGGATGGGGACCAGAAATTAACTTGTAAATAGTTTTCATTGCAATAATAAATGAATCTGAAAGACAAGCATTATCTTGTGAAAGGGTCTGTTCATGTGTGGTTACATTCTTGGTCTTCCAAAGAGGGAAAGAAAACGATTGTTCTGCTTGGTAAGACCGATCTCAGGCAGATAAAGGAAATTCTTTGATAGAGAGGGGGGGGGGGGGGGGCGGTGACGGGGGAAGGTCAGAAGGTCAGAGAGACCTTGAGGATTCTTCAGTGTGGTGTGTCAGTGTGCCATATTGTGGAGTGTTGGTTTCTGAGCCCCACCATAGAGAAACTAGCAGGTGGCAGGAAGAAGGAAGGATCACGTAAGAGGAAACCAAACACACAAGGAAAAAAGTAAAAAGCTGAAGTAAGTATAAGGAAACTTTTTTTGTCTCTCTATTTTTGGCCAAGTGAAAAAAACAAACACAAGAGAATAAACCCAGCGACTAGAATCAGACACAGCCAGTGGAGGGAGGGAACAAAGGCGAGCTGCAGAACTGCAAATCCATGCTAATTAGCTCACCCTTCCTCCTGTGCTGGGCTGCACCCAGGGCCCGAGAGCCATTTGTACCATGGCCTAATAATGATTTCATTTCACAGACTTCCTCCCACTTTTTTTTTTTTCCTTACAAAGTCCATCACAATTCTGTTTTGGGAAGTAGAAACAGCATCTATCTTTAGCCAAGTTAAATGCCAAAAGAACTCAGATAAGCATATCTGAGAAGTAAAGAATAGTTGGTGTGACCAGGACAAATCTCAAATCACAAATATTCGAAATTCTTCTTTGTGCCTTGGAGAGAGAAGTGCCTTTGTTTGCTGAATTGGCTCACAGAACCACTTGGCCTTTGTCCTGTTGTGTAGGACACAGGACGGGGAGCAGAAGCCAAAGGGAGGCAAAATATTTGTCAAGTGCCTACTATGATATCAGGCATTCTGCAAGATGTTAGAAATGCCTCTGCCCTCTGGAAGCTAACACTTTTTAAAAAACATTTTTAAAATTGTGGTAAAAATACCCACAAGATAAAATTTGCCATCTTAACCACTCTTAAGTCTACTGTGCATTTGTGTTAAGTGTGTACACATTGTTGGACCAGCAATCTCCGAAATTTTCCATCTTGCAAAACTGAAGGTTTGTACCCATTAAACAACTCTCATTTCTCCCTCCTCCCCCAGCTTCTGGCAACCACCATTCTACTTTCTGTTCCTAAGAATTGACCATTCTAGATACCTCACATGAGAGTAATCACACTCATAAATTAGTCTCATAAATAAGTCTGAAAGACAGGCATTATCTTGTGAAAGGGTCTGTTCATCTGTAGTTACATTCTTGGTCTTCCGGAGAGGGGAAGAAAATGATTGTTCTCCTTGGTAGGACTGATCCCAGACAGATAAAGGAGCTTCAATTTCTTTGGTAGAGATGGGGAGTGAGGGGGAAGGTCGGAAGGTCAGAGAGATCTTGAGGTATTTGTCTTGTTGTGACTGGCTTATTTCACTCAGCATCATGTTCTCAAGGTTCATCCATGTTATAGCCTGTGTCAGAATTTCCTTCCTTTTTAAGACTGAATAATAATCCATTGTATGCACATACCACATTTTATTTATCTACTGGAAACCACCTTTACAAAAATTATGACAGTCTGGCCGGGCGCGGTGGCTCAAGCCTGTAATCCCAGCACTTTGGGAGGCCGAGACGGGCGGATCACGAGGTCAGGAGATCGAGACTATCCTGGCTAACACGGTGAAACCCCGTCTCTACTAAAAAATACAAAAAAACTAGCCGGGCGAGGTGGCGGGCGCCTGTAGTCCCAGCTACTCGGGAGGCTGAGGCAGGAGAATGGCGTGAACCCGGGAGGCGGAGCTTGCAGTGAGCTGAGATCCGGCCACAGCACTCCAGCCCGGGCGACAGAGCGAGACTCCGCCTCAAAAAACAAACAAACAAAAAACAAAACAAAACAAAATTATGACAGTGAAGGAAATCTAGCATAACTAACTGCATCTTGCTTTTAACCTCACAGGCTAACTTGCTCATTCCAAGCTAATTATGGGAGGAATTTAGTTCATAGTTTAACTTCAAAACAAAGATGATGATACTTCCTTCCTGAACTTACCCCCTCTGCTTGCTCAGGAACCAAAACCACTTTCATATAACGAACATAAGTCCATAAGGTTAGAATTGTGACAGGGGTCTGAATACTGCTAAGACATACACATAATTAAACTCTAACCAGTCATTGTTTTATAACTTGCCTTTAAAAACTACTTACTACTCAGGCCGGGCGCGGTGGCTCACGCCTGTAATCCCAGCACTTTGGAAGGCCGAGGAGGGCGGATCACAAGGTCAGGAGATCGAGACCACGGTGAAACCCCGTCTCTACTAAAAATACAAAAAAAAGTTAGCCGGGCGCCCTGGCGGGCGCCTGTAGTCCCAGCTACTCGGGAGGCTGAGGCAGGAGAATGGCGGGAACCCGGGAGGCGGAGCTTGCAGTGAGCCGAGATAGCGCCACCGCACTCCAGCCTGGTGGACAGAGCGAGACTCTGTCTCAAAAAAAAAACAAAAAACAAAAAACAAAAAACATAAAACTACTTACTACTCAGGAGTCATGTAGTGAATGGTAATAAGATTTATAACTTTCCCAATTGCCCCTATAGATAACATCATTATTGTAAAACCTAAGAATGGTATTTGAGATATTTTTCAGACCTTGTATTCCCTATAGACCGACTGGCACCACCCAGACCCGTAACTTGCACCCGAGAACTGACTCAGTGCAAGAAAACACCTTCAAGCCCCTATGATTTCATCCCAGCCCAACCAATCAGCATTCCCTATTCCCTAACCCCTGCCTGCCAAATTATCCTTGGAAAACCCTAGTCCTCGCATTCTTCGGGAGGCAGATTTGAGAATTATCTCCTGTCCTTCCACTTAGCTGGCCCCGCACTTATTAAACTCTTTGCTGCAAAACCTGCTTTTTTGCATTGGCTTTTCTGGGCAGCAGGCAAGAAGAACCCGGCTGGGCGATTACACATTCATCTGTCATTGGACACTTAAGTTCCTTCCACCTCTTGGCTATTGTGCATAATGCTGCAATGAACACAGGGGTACAAGTGTTTCTTCAAACTAACACTTTTCAAGGAGCCTATCCCATCATATTTTGTTTTGTTTTGTTTTTTGAGACAGAGTTTCACTCTTGTCTTCCAGGCTGGAGTGCCATGGTGCAATCTCGGCTCACTGCAACATCTGCCTCTTGGGTTCAAGCAGCTCGCCTGCCTCAGCCTCCCGAATAGTTGGGATTACAGATGCCCACCACCACACCCGGTTAATTTTTGTATTTTTAGTAGAGACAAGGTTTTGCCATGTTGGCCAGGCTGGTCTCGAACTCCTGACCTCAGGTGATCCGACTGCCTCAGCCTCCCAAAGTGTAGGGATTACAGACGCGAGCCACTGTGCCCAAGCTATCCCATCATATTTGGATGATTTATTTGCCCATCAATTGGCTCAACTAGATTTTTAGTTGCACAGGGATCTGTTTTATTTATCTTTGTGTCCCCACTTCCTGTACAGTGTGAGCACGTGGTAGGAACGCAATACATATTTGTATTTGTTGAACAAAATAATGTATTTTTACACGTCTTAGTCGCTACTGTTGCAGCTGGATGTTTTACATATTTTAATAAATAAGTTTTACAATTTTAATGAATACTATTTTGATTATATTTACATACTAAGCTAGTTTATATAAAGGGATTCATATAAAAAATATCTAAATCTCAATCAAAATTCACTTTCTAGATGAAATGCCATTGACAATTCCTTCCCACTTATTTTGCTTAAAATCAACGATTGTGGCTCTTATTCCTGTCTTTTGATCCTCTCATTTTCTCAAGTCATGGTACTGTATAGATCCTGAGGGCACTCAATAGGGGGTCTCCTCAGTTCATGGGACCTCTTGTTGAATAAAGCCAGGTACGGGCCCAGAGTTTGGTTTGCACAGTTGAAAATCTTTGCTTGAGTTATTTTCTGTGAAGAGCCACAGGATGAAAAAGGCACAGCCCTACCATTGGAGGAACTCACAGTCCTGTGGCTGTCTGGCTAGTAAGAGGCCTCAGTTTTTCTGGGTGCAGAAAATAGTATTTACCTCCATTCCCCATTCCCCAGGTGACAAACACAGACACAAATATAGTGTTTACCAAGCACAAGGACCTGAAAGATACTGTAGAAATTCTGAGTAGCATTGTGTTTGGTGATAATTACTGCATGAAGTATCGGCAGTAGTAGAAGCTAGTTCTGTAATCCTTTACAAAATAGACATTGGAATTATGATTTCTGGTCGAGGTAGCATTGTTGAACCTTTGAGGCACTCGCTCAGCTCTAAGCACAAAGCAATGGTTATTAAAATATAAAAGAGAAAAATTAAAAGACACAGTTTTCTCCAAATATAAACTTTCTTTTTTTTTCTTTTGAGACAGAGACTCACTCGGTTGCCCAGGCTCGAGTGCAGTGGCGCGATCTCGGCTCACTGCAACATCCGCCTCCCAGTTTCAAGTGATTCTCCTGCCTCAGCCTCCCAAGTAGCTGGGATAACAGAAGTATGCCACCACGCCGGGCCAATTTTTTGTATTTTTAGTAGAGTTGGAGTTTCACCATGTTGGCCCGGCTAGGCTTGGAACACCTGACCTCAGGTGATCTGCCTGCCTCAGCCTCCCAAAGTGCTGGGATTACAGGTGTGAGCCACTGTGCCCGGCCCAAATATAAACTTTTATTTGGACCAGAAATGCAAAGCAATAAATGGGGTTAAAAACATGGGCCGGTTGGGTTCCAGGTCTGAAAGGAGGCAGAGGATGCTAGAATGGGGCTTCTAGACCCCTTAAAGGGGACTAAAAGTGACCTGCACGGAGTGAGAGTAGTGGGTGGTAAGCTGGGTTCACTGCTTGAACCTATGGGCTAGATTGAGAGCTCCCTATCCCAGCCAAACAAACTGGTTTGTTAGAGAGGCTAAATAAGCTGACCACATGTGGTAATAGGCTTTACATGAAGGAATGATAGGGCAGGAAGAAAAGACACAAGACAGGAAATTGGATCAAGCAACTACAGGCCTCCATGACTGAATCCATGGTATCTCCATCACCACCGTAGAGAAAAAGAAAAGATTAACTCTCCTTCTTTGGATAATGTAATCGTATATGAAGAATATCAAACAGACTGTCTGGAAATAAAATCAGAATTAAAAAGACAACTCAGGCTGGGCTCAGTGGCTCACATTTGTAATCCTAGAACTTTGGAAGGCTGAGGTCAGAGGATTGCTTGAGCCCAGGAGTTAAAGACCAGCCTGGGCAAGATGGCAAGACTCCCAGATAATCTAAAATTTAGCAGGGTGTGGTGATGTTTGTCTGTAGTCCCAGCTATTCAGGAGGCTGAAACAGAAGGATCCCTTGAGCCAGAAATTTGAGGCTGCAGTGAGTTATTTTGGTGCCATTGCATTCCAGCCTGGGCAATAGCCTGAGATCCTGTCTCTAAAAAAAACAATTGTTTGGGCATGGTGGCTCACGCCTGTAATCCCAGCACTTTGGGAGGCTGAGGTGTGTGGATCACTTATGGTTAGGAGTTCGTGACCAGTCTGACTAACATGATGAAACCCCATCTCTACTAAAAAAAACAAAAATTAGCTGGGTGTGGTGGTGCATTCCTGTAATCCCAGCTACTTGAGGGGGACTGAGGCAGGAGAATCGCTTGAACCCAGGAGGCGGAGATTGCAGTGAGTTGAGATCATGTCACCGCACTCCAGCCGGGACAACAAAGCAAAACTCTGTCTTGTATGTTGATTGGTATAAGATCAACATACAAAATTCCACTGTAACTTGACATCTCAGTATTTATCACATAGAACATTTACTAGCAAACAAAAAATACCATACTTAATAGCAATATAGTGTCTAGGAATAAATATAACATGTATTTTTGTATATAAAATATTTTTATGGAAAACATTAGAGAAGATTTGAATAAATGGAAACATATACCATATTCATGAATTAGAATATTCATTATCATAAAGATATCAGTTCTCCCAAAGTTAATATTTAATTTTTAAATATTTAATATTTAATTTCAATGCAAACCCAATTTAAAAAATCCCAACCTGATTATGGAATGTGGCACAGTGATTACAAAGTCCACGTAGAAAACTAAAGAGTCAAAAATTACATGCCTTTGGTAGAAAGTAACAATATACAACTTAAAGTGGCTTAAGCAATAAGAGGTTTATTATTTCAGATTACAGGCTGTCCAGTGATAGGTGACCCCAATATTGGTTACTTCAACAGCACAGCAGCATCATGGGGACCTGGGACCTTTTCATCTTTCTGTTTAGCTAATCCCTGTTTGCTGGTTTCCAGCTTGTCCCCTCAGAGTGACAAGATGGCTGCCACAGTACCAGCCATCACATTTTTCTCCAACTTTGTACAAACATAGGAAGGGCAAGTCTTTTTCTCATGAACCTTTTTCAGTGTGAGGAAAACTTACCCACCCCATCCCAACCCCAATCTAGCACAATTCCACTTGGGTCTCATTGCCAAGACATGCAACACAAGCCCATGCCCAAACCAATCCTAATGGAATGGGATTACTATGACAGGCTTAGACTATGCACCGTGGCAGAGGGCCCATGAATACTTGAAAATAATTGAGGTTAGAAAGGAGAAAGAGGGCTGGGCTCAGTGGCTCATGCCTGTAATCCTAGCACTTTGGGAGGCTGAGGCAGGTGGACCACCTGAGGTCAGGAGTTTGAGACCAGCCTGATCAACATGGTGACACCCCATCTCAACGAAAAATACAATAATTGGCTGGGTGTGGTGGTGGACACCTGTAATCCCAGCTACTTAGGAGGCTGAGTCAGGAGAATCACTTGAACCCAGGAGGCAGAGGTTGCAGTGAGCCAAGATCACGCCACTGCACTCCAGCCTGGGCAACAAGAGTGAAACTCCGTCTCAAAAAAAAAAAAAAAAGAAAAGAAAGGAGAAAGAAATAATATTTGTTGGTCAGATAACCAACCACAATAGCCAAGGCAATTTTGAAAATGAATAATAAATCAAGGGGTTTGCCCTACAAAGTATCAAAATTTAAAACCAGAAGTCGCATAGTAATTCAGGCGTGAAAAGATGAACTATTTAATAAATATGTGTTGGAATAATTATATACATATTTCCTATTTCATATCACAATAAGTTTAAGTTGGTTTAAAGACCTAAACATGAACAGTAAAACTTTATATTTCCAGAAAAAAATACAAGAGATTATGTTTACACCCTTGGGGTAGGGAAGAACTTACTAAATAAAGCATAAAGGTATAAAACATAAAGGAAAATATGGATACATTTTACTACTTTAAAAAAGAGATCATCAACAAAAAGAAAGCTCAGACTGAGAGGAGATATTTTGGTAGGCATAAAACCATCCAAGTATTAGTATTCAAAAATCATAAAGAACTCATACGAAGCAATAAGAAAAATACACAACTATTTCATACCCATAAATTGGCAAAATTTTTAAATTCTGAAAATGCCAAAAATTAGCAAAATGTGGAGAAACAGAACTTTTGGAAAGCAAAATGGTACCATATATTAATACAAATCCTAAGACCTGTAGTTCCTTCCTTAGGTAAATTGTCTAGATTCATGGTTTTCAACCAAGGGTGATTTTGCCCCCCGAAGGAGTATTTGGTAATATTTGAAGATACTTTTGGCTGTTAGAGATGAGGAATGCTGCTCAACATCCTTCCTACAGCAAAGAATTATGTAGTCCAAAATGTCAATAATACATGGTTGACAGACTCTGGCCTAGAAAAACTCACATAGTGTGCACCAGAAGACCGGTATTTAAATGTTAATTGCAGTATTGTTTGTTATAGCAAACACCACTGACAACAAACTAAAAACAACCTTCACATCCTTAAGGCAAAAGGAAGGATAAGTAACCTGTGTATATTCAAATGAGAGAATAATGTACAACAATTACAAGTAATGGCTTAGTTCTTTGGGCTGCAATATAAATACATCTAAAAAATAATAATGAATAAAAAACATGGCAGAATATTATATACAGCATAATATAATTTTTCTTTATACTTTACAAATGCAAAACAATACTCTGTATTGTTTATGAATATATATGTATAATATAAAAGTATAAAAGCATGCATGGGAATCACACACACAATTATCTGCAACTTCCAGATAATGGTTACTTTTGTGAAAAGAGGGAAGGAGAAGAGTAGAGAAATGAATGTGATCAGTGGTAGGTAAGGGACCTCAAATATATTGTAAGCCTTTTACAAACAAACCCTAAAGCAAGTAAGTCAAAATTAAGATCTGTTAAGGTAGGTGTTTTACACATAGATGTTTGTTAAACTATTTTTCATAACTTTCTGTTTGCCCGAAATATTTTATAATGAAGATGTTTTGAAATAGTTTAAGAACTGCATTTGCAAGAATGAATATTTCTCTTTTCTTTTTTTAATTATGATTATACTTCAAGTTCTAGGGTACATGTGCATAATGTGCAGGTTTGTTACATATGTATACTTGTGCCATGTTGGTGTGCTGCACCCAAGAATGAATATTTCTTATATGTCTAAGGAGCAGAGAATTGCTGCAAGGAGCCAGTGTTTCTAGAAGACACAGAGCCACTCCAAAAGAAGTTAGAGAAGGGAAAAGTGACCTATAGGTAAAGAAGAGTCTATTCATATAAACATCCTCTCCCAGGGATTCCTGGTAGGAAGAGAATTGGCTTTCCTGCTGTGTGAGTAATTGGTAGGCTAAGCCTCTGTCCATGGTCCTATCCCTCTGCCTCAAAACAGCTTTCAAGGAAGGAATTTAGAGAAAGGTTCAAGTTTGCCTTGGAGGAAAGCACTGAAGTGTCCTGGATAGAACTGAGAAATTGAGAGAAGAGGAAACATTTTGGATACAGTATTTGGAAAGAAGTTTCTATTCTCTGCAGTAGGAGCCAGCAGCAGAAAGGATCCTGCGGGACAGCCATTCTTTGTAGTGATGAACAGCTTCAATTGGTGGAGAGACCTCCACTTGCACTGAGGCCTGCTTGGGAATAACGATACTGTCTTCTCTCTGGCATTTCATATTTTCAACAAAGGCCTTCTCGTTTCTAATGCTTTTCATTATTTCTCTCCAACACTCCTGTAAGACCAGTCAGTAATCATCTTTGCTTTTACAGAGATGAGGAGACACTAGCAAAGCTTCTTCAAAGACTTGGAGTCTTTCTATTAACCAATATTTTGACCTAAGCCACTGGGGATACATAAACAGTGAAAGTAACTCAACTGAGAAGGATCTTTTATGAGCCTCCTAGAGTAATCGCCCATCTTTTAAAAAGAAACAACATTTCTTGAGATCCCAGGAGGTGTCTGGTACTACACAAAGTGATATGAGCATGAGAGTGCAGAACATAATGTTTGGGAACATAGTGTTCCTCTGGGGACTAAAAAATTAATGCAGATTCAAAATTGTTAAAAAAAAAAAAGGGTTGGTTGTAATAAATTACAGGAAGACAAAGTGAAAAGTGTAGGGGCAAAAACCCCAAGCATCATGGGAAACTAGGGAGCACAAAAGCAGAATATGATGAGCCAATTAACCTTAGGACAGTACAGACTCTCAGTAAAGGCAGAATACAAGAGACTTGGCCTGTGAAGGCAATTTTGCAGACTCAGTTACTTGTACACATAGACAATCAATAGATGTTTCTGATGGCCCACTGGCAAATATATATATATATATATTTGCTTGCAGTAGATGAAGCCCAAGCCACCCTGCATATAATAAAGTATTTAGGAAGAAAATAAGTGGGTTGGCAAACTTTTAATGTACATAACTGGAGACCTAGTTCTGGAAAGCAGCTCTAATGGAAATAGGAGCAATTGGGTTTACAGATGCTGATTTTTATCAGCAACCAGAAAGTGTGCTAAAAGCTCCATTTGGCCTACTTATAGTTCCCCAGGTAAGTTAGTGGGGAAATTTCACTAGATTATGTGTTATATATCAGGAGAGGAAATACAGCAGTACATGAACACTGTGTCACACAGGTAAGACGGTATCTTTATAGAAGGTATCTTCGTGGAGATCACTTCATAGAAATGTGTACTCTAGTCTAGGACAGTGTTGTCCCACCATGGTGATGGAAGGTACTTGGTAACTTGGGAACCTGCCTGTTCCTCAGACTGAGGTTTCCCTACCACCCCAGTATACTGTATTTCCTATTTTAACAACTTCAACCCTGCTAACCTATCAATAATA
This sequence comes from Piliocolobus tephrosceles, assembly GCF_002776525.5. NCBI lineage: Eukaryota > Metazoa > Chordata > Mammalia > Primates > Cercopithecidae > Piliocolobus > Piliocolobus tephrosceles. The sequence goes on along the minus strand of NC_045441.1, from coordinate 120,387,993 downwards.
GGGAAGTCAGACTTAAATGTTGATGGTCAGCTTCTAATTTGGTCTCCCTCCCAGTCACCTCAACTTCATTCACTTTTATGCTTAACGCTCCCCTCCCCACCTTCCCTCTTCCTCCCTTCTCCCTCCCCTCCCTTCCCCTCCTCCCTCCTCTCCCCCTCCTCTTCCTCCCCTTCCCCTCCCCCTCCTCTTCTTCCCCCTCCCCTCTCCCCCCCTCCCTTCCCCTTTCTCTCTCTCTCTCTTTTTCTGAGACAGGGCCTCACTGTATCTCCCAGGCTGGAGTGCAGTGGCACAAACACAGCTCACAGCAGCCTTGACCTCTTAGGCTCAGGTCATCCTCCCACCTCAGCCTCCCAAGTAGCTAGGACTACAGGGGTGCACCACCATGCCCGGCTAATTTTTTGTATGTGTTTTTTTGGAGACAGAGTCTCACTCTGTCGCCCAGGCTGGAGTGCAATGGCACAGCCTCAGCTCCTGGCAACTTCTGCCTCCCAGGTTCAAGCCATTCTCCTGCCTCAGCCTCCCGAGTAGCTGGGACTACAGGTGCGCGCTGCCACGCCTGGCTAATTTTTTGTATTTTTTAGTAGATACGGGGTTTCACTGTGTTGCCTAGGCTGGTCTCAAACTCCTGAGCTCAGGCAATCCACCCTCCTCGGCCTCCCAAAGTGCTGGGATTATAGGCATGAGCCACCATGCCCAGCCAATGCTCCATGTTTTCTAGTACTATAGTCTTATGCTAAGATTTAAAAGGTCTAGAAAATTTTATTCCATTGGAGAAAGGAAGGAATTAGGCAGTCACTTCCACATGAACATCTAATAGGCATCTCAAACACAACATGGTTAGAAGAGTACTCCTGATTCTTTCCCTTATCCTTCTTATATTAAATAACAAGATTTATACAAATAGTTTTACTTCTTTTCATAAACAAGATATTTGGCAATAGATGATTTCTGGTGTTGACCCAGCTGCTCATCTATACTACCCAGGAATCAGGTAAATTTTTTTTTCTACTTTATCATACTTAATGTATTGGTCTTTAATCTTCATGTCTTTTGTCTTATAGTCAGAAAATGGCTGCCATAGTTCCAGCTATTGCGATGGTATTCCAGACAGCCACATCTATCCCCAGAGGCTTTCACTTAGGGCTTATTAGCCAGAAATGAGTCACCCCTAACTGCAAAGGAGATGAGGGAATTGAGTATCTAACAAAAGGGCAAGAGATTATTATGACTGAATGACAGCAATCATAGTTCATCACTTGAAGCTGGACGTACTGTCATCCTAAACAAAGTCAGGGTTGTGTTAGCAAGGAGGAAGAAAGGAACAGCTATTTGGGAGTTATCAGGGTCTTCCACACTTCTTGTTTCCAGCCCACCTATCTCACTAAATGGAATCACCATCCACCCAGTGCCTGAGCTGATAACAGAGGATATGTCTTTGGTTCCTTTTTCTTATATCTTACATACAAACCATCAGAAAGTCCCAATGACTCTGCCTTCCACACACACCCTGTACACCCAACGCTCCTCATCTTCACTGCTAGTATCCTAGACCAAGTCGCCGTTGTTGGCCTGAATTCCTGCAATTGCTTCCTAATCATCTCTGGACTTCCACCCTTGCTCTCTACAATTCATTGACCAAACAGAAAATCACTTCCTTGCTTAAAACCTTCTGAGAGCTTCCCATCTCACTTAAAATCCAAATTCCTTACCATGGCCAGCCATGCCTAAATGATCTAGGTCCTGTCCACTTGTACAACTTCATCTCATACCACTTTTGCATTTGCCACTGAGTTCCAGCCACCTAGGCCCTCTCTTTCTCAAACTCAAATTTCTTGCCATCTTGAGGATGTTGGAACCATCTGTTCTCTCCATGTAGAGTGCTCTTCATTCTGATCTTTTCATGACCAGGTCCTCCCTGTCATTGAGATCACTCTTCAAATGTCACCACTTCAGACAGGTCTTCCCCCGCCACCCAGTCTAAAATAGCCACCTTGTCATCTACCACTTCACTCTGTTGTATTGTTCTGCATTGCTATCGCTGTCTAACCTTTCATAGTCTAACACATCATATTTACCTCTTTATATATCATGTAATGAAATGTAAGTGTTTCCTCATTTTCCAACTCCCCTACACTAGAATATAAGCTCCATGAAAGCTGGGACCTCATCTGTTGTGTTCACTGTTGTATTCCTAGCACCCAGATGAAGGCACATGGTAGGTTCTCACCAAAGATTTCTGAATGACTGAATAAATGAAGGGAAAGATTTTTAAGTAGAAGTATTAAGAATAAAAATAGTATTCTCTGATGGTAGTTTGTATTTCTGTGGGGTCGGTGGTGATATCCCCTTTATCATTTTTTATTGCGTCTATTTGATTCCTCTCTCTTTTCTTCTTTATTAGCCTTGCTAGCGGTCTGTCAATTTTGTTGATCTTTTCAAAAAACCAACTCCTGGACTCATTGATTTTTTGGAGGGTTTTTTGTGTCTCTATCTCCTTCAGTTCTGCTCTGATCTTAGTTATTTCTTGCCTTCTGCTAGCTTTTGAATGTGTTTGCTCTTGCCTCTCTAGTTCGTTTAATTGTGATGTTAGAGTGTCAATTTTAGATCTTTCCTGCTTTCTCTTGTGGGCACTTAGTGCTATAAATTTCCCTCTACACACTGCTTTAAATGTGTCCCAGAGATTCTGGTATGTTGTATCTTTGTTCTCATTGGATTCAAAGAACATCTTTATTTCTGCTTTCATTTCGTTATGTACCCAGTAGTCATTCAGGAGCAGGTTGTTCAGTTTCCATGTAGTTGAGCGGTTTTGATTGAGTTTCTTAGTCCTGAGTTCTAGTTTGATTGCACTGTGGTCTGAGAGACAGTTTGTTAAAATTTCTGTTCTTTTACATTTGCTGAGGAGTGCTTTACTTCCAATTATGCGGTCAATTTTGGAATAAGTGCGATGTGGTGCTGAGAAGAATGTATATTCTGTTGACTTGGGGTGGAGAGTTCTATAGATGTCTATTGGGTCCGCTTGGTGCAGAGATGAGTTCAATTCCTGGATATCCTTGTTAACTTTCTGTCTCGATGATCTGTCTAATGTTGACAGTGGAGTGTTGAAGTCTCCCATTATTATTGTATGGGAGTCTAAGTCTCTTTGTAAGTCTCTAAGGACTTGCTTTATGAATCTGGGTGCTCCTGTATTGGGTGCATATATATTTAGGATAGTTAGCTCTTCCTGTTGAATTGATCCCTTTACCATTATGTAATGGCCTTCTTTGTCTCTTTTGATCTTTGATGGTTTAAAGTCTGTTTTATCAGAGACTAGGATTGCAACCCCTGCTTTTTTTTGTTCTCCATTTGCTTGGTAGATCTTCCTCCATCCCTTTATTTTGAGCCTATGTATGTCTCTGCATGTGAGATGGGTCTCCTGAAGACAGCAGACTGATGGGTCTTGACTCTTTATCCAGTTTGCCAGTCTGTGTCTTTTAATTGGAGCATTTAGTCCATTTACATTTAAGGTTAATATTGTTATGTGTGATCTTGATCCTGCCATTATGATATTAACTGGTTATTTTGCTCATTAGTTGATGCAGTTTCTTCCTAGGCTCGATGGTCTTTACATTTTGGCATGTTTTTGCAATGGCTGGTACCGGTTGTTCCTTTCCATGTTTAGGGCTTCCTTCAGGGTCTCTTGTAAGGCAGGCCTGGTGGTGACAAAATCTCTAAGCATTTGCTTATCTGTAAAGAATTTTATTTCTCCTTCACTTATGAAACTTAGTTTGGCTGGATATGAAATTCTGGGTTTAAAATTCTTTTCTTTAAGAACGTTGAATATTGGCCCCCACTCTCTTCTGGCTTGTAGAGTTTCTGCCGAGAGATCTGCTGTCAGTCTGATGGGCTTCCCTTTGTGGGTAACCCGACCTTTCTCTCTGGCTGCCCTTAAGATTTTTTCCTTCATTTCAACTTTGGTGAATCTGGCAATTATGTGTCTTGGAGTTGCTCTTCTGGAGGAGTATCTCTGTGGCGTTCTCTGTATTTCCTGAATTTGAATGTTGGCCTGCCCTGCTAGGTTGGGGAAGTTCTCCTGGATGATATCCTGAAGAGTGTTTTCCAATTTGGTTCCATTTTCCCCCTCACTTTCAGGCACCCCAATCAGACGTAGATTTGGTCTTTTGACATAATCCCATACTTCTTGCAGGCTTTGTTCATTTCTTTTTCTTCTTTTTTCTTTTGGTTTCTCTTCTCGCTTCATTTCATTCATTTGATCCTC